>NC_044984.1:114631976-114725597 GCF_008728515.1 Papio anubis
TTTTAGTAGAGACGGGGTTTCACCGTGTCAGCCAGGATGGTCTTGATCTCCTGACCTCGTGATCCACCCGTCTCGGCCTCCCAAAGTGCTGGGATTACAGGCTTGAGCCACCGCGCCCGGCCTAGAATTTAGATTATTTTACTTTGATCATCCAGTCAAGGATACAGTCATTAATTCTGGGTGGGGTGGAGTTGTGAGAAAAAGACTACGCCAGGCGCGGTGGCTCACGCCTGTAATCCCAGCACTTTGGGAGGCCAAGGCGGGTGGATCACAAGGTCAGGAGTTCAAGACCAGCCTGGCCAAGATGGTGAAATCTCATCTCTACTAAACATACAAAAAAAAAAAAAAAATTAGCTGGGCATGATGGTGGGCGCCTGTAATCCCAGCTACTCGGGAGGCTGACGTAGGAGAATTGCTTGAACCCAGGAGACAGAGGTTTCAGTGAGCTGAGATTGCGCCACTGCACTCCAGCCTGGGTGACAGACTGGAGTCTCCATCTCAAAAAAAAAAAAAGAGAGAAAAAGACTAAAGCCCTAATCCTAATCCCATGAGGGTATCAAAGGAACTTCCCAGCCCTTGAGAATTCTAGAATGCATGGCCCATTACCCTCTCTCAGTAGCTATGAAGTGAAATTGTGTGTTTCACCAGCTGACTTGGATGACAAAAAAAAAAAAAAAAAGAAAGAAAGAAATAGAAACAAATAAAAAAAAAGCATACAAAAAATTAGAAAGAAAGAAGGAAGGAAGGGAGGGAGAGAGGGAGGGAGGGAGGGAAGAAAGGAAGGAAGGAAGAAAGGAAGGAAGGAATGAAGGAAAGAAAAGAAAGAAAACAAAACAAAACAGACTTGGATGACTTCACCTTCCAGGGATGATTTTCCAGCGCTATGAGAAAAATTGAAAACTCAGCTAACTTTTCCTCAGAGCATGAGATTTTTGGGGGCCTAGAAGCACAATAGAATTCCCGACCAGTCTCTATTAGTGATGGTCATTCCACTTGGAGAACTGAAAAAATGACATAGGTTTGAGCTTTTTCATAGTAAAATTGGTGGGTGGGGAAGGAGAATGTCACTGTTTTCACATTTTTTAAAGTTATGATCAAATACTCAGAAAATGTGTGCAGAAAATGTGCTGGATTTTAATTTTTAAATTTTGGGGGGATTATAATTTTTTTGACAACGAAAATTTCAGTCTAGCTTCTGGTTCTTTCAGCAGATGTGGTCAGGTTAACTAATGCAGAAAGGGCTGTCAGTGGCTGGAGTGCAGTCACAGGATCATGGCTCACTGCAGCCTTGAAAAAAAAAAAAAAAAAGGGGGTGGCCGGGCCCGGGGGCCCTACCCTGTAATCCCAGCAATTAGGGAGGCCAAGACGGGCGGATCACGAGGTCAGGAGATCGAGACCATCCTGGCTAACACGGTGAAACCCCGTCTCTACTAAAAAATACAAAAAAACTAGCCGGGCGAGGTTGCGGGCGCCTGTAGTCCCAGCAACTCGGGAGGCTGAGGCAGGAGAATGGTGTAAACCTGGGAGGCGGAGCTTGCAGTGAGCTGAGATCCGGCCATTGCAGCCCAGCCTGGGCGACAGAGCGAGACTCTGTCTCAAAAAAAAAAAAAAGAAAAGAAAAGAAAAAAGGAGGGGGGCTGTCAGATGAGTTTCCCCGCCTAGTGACTTTCACTGTTGCTGGAGCTACTACTCCCTTTCCACTAAGGAAAAAAAGAATCGGCCAGGCGCAGTAGCTCACTCCCGTAATCACAACACTTTGGAAAGCCTTTGAAGAGCCCAGGAGTTTGAGACCAGCCTGGGCAACATGGTGAAAAACCCCGTCTCTACAAAAAAAAAAAGTGGCTGGGCGTGGCCTGCCAGTCCCAGCTACTCCAGGAAGGCTGGTGGGAGGATGGTTTTGAATCCAGAGGTTGAGGCTGGTAGACCACCACCTCCCTAAGAGTGAGACCATGTCCTACAATAAAAAACAGGTTTTAAATAATTAAAAGTGGCTCATGCCCGGCCCTATTATTATTATTATTATTATTATTTTTTTTTTTTTTTTTTTTGAGACGGGTGGCTCTGTGAAGCGTGCATCAGATCTCCCATCGCCTCCATCCCTCAGCTCAGCTGGGATGGCCACTAAATGCAATGAGGGTTTCACCTCTCCTCCCATTCATAACCTCCCAAAGTGCTGAGACTTGTAAACTATTATTATTATTATTGTGTGCACAGGATGGGTATTGTTCATCACGCGCCAGGCATGGAAAGCAGAATCAGTGCAATCGCCCTCCATCGTCTGCTTCAGTAACTTCGTTAAGCATCCTACGCCTGGCTAATTTTAGTGGTTTCGCCATATTTGGGCAGGTAGTCTCGAACTCTGACTCAGGTGATCCCACCCGTTGGCCTACTTAGAAGTGCTGGGATTACAGGTGTGACCGTGCCCGGCCTGTGTTTATCTTTACAATGAATATGAAATTTGATAAAGGGTTGTGGAGATACTTATGTGCTCTATTCTGTTGTTTTTCTTTTTGCTTTTTTTTTTTTTCTTTTTTTTTTTTTTTTGAGGCGGAGTCTCTGTCCCACAGGCTCTGCTGGAGTGGAGTGGCGGATCTCGGCTCACTGCAAGCTCCCACGCCTCCCGGGTTCCATTCCTGCCTCAGCCTCCCAGCTGGGGACTGCAGGCACCACGCTCGGCTAATTTTTATTATTTTTAGTAGAGCGGGTTTCACGTCATTGTAGGATGGTCTCGATCTCCTGACCTACGATCCGCCCTCTCGGCCTCCCAAGTGCTGGGATTACAGGCAGGAGGGCCCAGGCCACTGCTTCCCGGCCTCTGTTTTGTTCAAAGCATCATCTTGGAGGCTGCATGTTGTCGGTCAGGAGGCTTCATGGAAATGTTTAGCCAAGTCCAAAGAATAAGCAGATGTGGCATATGTTGGCTCGCCTGTAATCCCAATAAGTGCTGACTCCTTGCATTCTGAGGAGTTTGGGATTCCAATTACCTGGGCAACATAGTAGGACCGTCTCAGCAAAATAAAAACTTAACAAAATTTAGCTGGGGTGGTGGATGCCTGTGATCTCAGCTACTTGAGAGGCTGAGGTCGGAGGATCCCTTGGGCCTGGGAAGTAGAAACTGCAGTGAGCTGTGATGTCACAACTGCACTCCAGCCTGGGTGACAGAACGAGATCCTATCTCAAAAAAAAAAAAAAGCAGAAATGAGCAAACATGGCTTCTTACGTTTGTCTCACATCCCAAACTACTAAACGGTCATTTTACCGATATTACCTCCAAAGATACAACGATAGAACCAAAAACCTAGAAACTCTTTCTCAAGCTTCCATATTACTTCTCTGCACTTCAGTTCATCTTTACTTATTATTATTATTTTTTAAAGAGATGGGATCTCACTTTGTCATCCAGGCTGAAGTGCAGTGGCACAATTATGGCTCACTGCAGCCTCGATCTCCTGGGCTCCAAGTGATCCTCCCACCTGAGCCTCCTGAGTAGCTGGGACTACAGGCACATACCACCACACCCGGCTAATTTTGTTTATTTTTTGTAGTGATTGGGTCTCACTATGTTGCCCAGGCTGGTCTCAAACTTTTGAGCTCAAGTGATCCTCCTGCCTTGGCCTTCCAAAGTGTTGGGATTACAGGTGGGAACCGCTGCGCTCAGCCCAATTCCTCTTAAAATGGGGGAAGGGAGTCCTTAGGTGGTCTTCAAGGTCCCTGCTAGCTGCCCACCTTTATGTCCACAGGCACTTATAAATGTATTGATTTAGGTCATGCTGTAGAGCAGCAGTTCTGGTTGTCTACACATTAGGAATAATTAGGAAATTTGTAGATCACAATCACTGGGAGTGAGACACAGGCATTGTGTTGATTAACTTAACAAAAAAACAAGATGATAAATAGAATTGGAGAAGCCAAGCAGGTTAAGTACATTAGTCCAAGTATAATATATTTGGCTTCATATTAACTGTAAAAACAACACTTTTGGCCAGGCGCGGTGGCTCACGCCTGTAATCCCAGCACTTTGGGAAGCTAGGGCGGGCAGATCATGAGGTCAGGAGATCAAGACCATCCTGGCTAACACGGTGAAACCTTGTCTCTACTAAAAATAAAAAAAATCAGGAAGGCGTAGTGGCACGCGCCTATAATCCCTGCTACTCAGGAGACTGAGGCAGGAGAACGCCTCTGACCCGGAGGTGGAGGATTGCAGGAGCCGAGATGGCACCCATTGCACTCCAGCCTGGTGCACAGAGGGAGACTCTGTCTCAAACAAAAAAAAACAGGTCGGGCGCAGGCTCGTGCCTGTAATCCCAGCATTTGGGAGGCCAAGACGGGCAGATCATGAGGTCAGGAGATCAAGACCATCCTGGCTAACAAGGTGAAACCCCATCTCTACTAAAAATACAAAAAATTAGCCGGGCGTGGTGGCAGGCGCCTGTAGTCCCAGCTACTTGGGAGGCTGAGGCAGGAGAATGGCGTGAACCCGGGAGCTGGAGCTTGCAGTGAGCTGAGATCGCGCCACTGCACTCCAGCCTGGGTGGGCCACAGAGCCAGACTCGGTCTCAAAAAAAAAAAAAAAAAAAAAAAAAAAAAAACCACAAACTATCACTTTTTTAGATATGTATAAATGCATTTCTTTGCAAGTTCAAGGTAAGAACTTGATTCTGTCGCTGTGAATGAAAAGGATTACAAACTCTGATGTTTAGAATTAGTCAAATCTAGGTCAGGCGCAGTGGCTCAGGCCTGTAATCCCAGCACTTTGGGAGGCCGAGGCTGGCCGATCACCTGAGGTTGGGAGTTCAAGACCAGCCTGGATCACTTGAGCTCAGGAGTTGGAGACCAGCCTGGCCAACATTGTGAAACTCTGTCTCTACTAAAAATACAAAAACTTTTTAAAAAGTCAAATCTAGATTCATGGTTAATGATGTGCTTATTTCACATTGCATGTTTGTATCAAAACATCCCATGTAGGTAAAGCATAGATAGGCACAGAGAAAAGAAAAGAAGACAAAAAATAAGAGAAAAGATGGCCAGGCGCGGTGGCTCACGCCTATAATCCCAGCACTTTGGGAGGTCAAGGCGTGCGGATCACCTGAGGTTAGGAGTTCAAGACCAGCCTGGCCAACATGGCGAAACCCCCGTCTGTACTAAAAATACAAAAATAGGCCGGGCGCGTGGCTCAGGCCTGTAATCCCATCACTTTGGGAGCCCGAGGTGGGCAGATCACGAGGTCAGGAGATTGAGACCATCCTGGCTAACATGGTGAAACCCTGTCTCCACTAAAAATACAAAAAGAAATTAGCCGGGCGTGGTGGCGGGCGCCTGTAGTCCCAGCTACTGGGGAGGCTGAGGCAGGAGAATGGCGTGAATCCGGGAGGCGGAGCTTGCAATGAGCCGAGATCTCGCCACTGCACTCCAGCCTGGGCGACAGAGCGAGACTCCGACTCAAAAAAAAAAAATAAATAAATAAAAATAAATAAATAAATAATAATAATAATCCCAGCTACTCTGGAGGCTGAGGCAGGAGAATCGGTTGAACCTGGCAGGGGGAGGTTGCAGTGAGCCGAGATCGTGCCATTGCACTCCAGCCTGGAGTTTTTTCAAAAGAAAAACTCCGTCTTAAAAGAAAAGAAAAAAGAAAACACGCACAAAAAACTTATGTACACCATAAATATATACACCTACTAAGTGCCCACAAAAATTGAAAACAAACAATCCATGATTAAAAGCTTTTATATTAACAGAGGACCTCTGACCAGAAAGAGCCGACAGGGGGCGATCCTGGATGATCTGGAGCCGTCAATTGCGAGACGCGGAAGATTATGGGACTTGTAGTTTTTCTCTGATAATTTAATCTTTCTGGACTACATGTCCCAAAATGCAAATGTAATCAGACAGCCCCGCTGTGGGGTATGAAGTGTCCGCAGAGCTGTGAGAGGTAAGTGTGTTCTGTGCGTGCTGCGGGTTTCTAGAAGTTGTGGATTTCTTGTGAGGGATTCTATTTCTCCTCTTTGCCCTTAGTGGGACCTGGAAGAGAGCAGTTGTTCGGCTGATGCACGTTTTCAGCTGGGGTTTCCCTGGCCCTTTGGTCTCGGGAAACCGGAATGTGTGTTTGTTTAGCTGTTCACGTGTTACTGTGGAATGTCAAGGAGAAAGCGGGGTCCTGATCTCAGATCTGGAAAGCCAAGCATAAAATAATGTTTACATACGGGTTGCATGTCACTAGAGGATTTATGCATTATATCAAATAATATGTCAAAGGGTTTTTTTTGAGACGGAGTCTCGCTTCTTCGCCCAGGCTGGAGTGCAATGGCGCGACCTTGGCTCACTGCAACCTCCCACTCCCGGGTTCAAGCAATTCTGTCTCAGCCTCCCCAGTAGCTGGGATTACGGGCACGTGCCACCACTCCCGGCTAAATTTTTTTGTAGGTTTAGTAGAGACGGGGTTTCACCATGTTGGTCAGGCATGTCTGGAACTCCTGATCTCAAGTGATCTGCCTACCTCAGCCTCCCAAAGTGCTGGGATTTCAGACGTGAGCCACAGCACCCGGCCCTATATAGTTACAGCTAGAAAAGCTGACAGGCAGGGGTCTTGTCTCTCTGATGTATCCAAGTAGCAGAGCTTGCAGTGGAAGGTAAACTAAAATAAGGGGGAAATGAAAAAATAAAAGGAGTGTGTATGTGTGCTTAATTACATGAACAAAATCAAACAAAACCTGACTTATTAGGGCCAGGCTTGGAGGCTCACACCTGTAATCCCAGCACGTTGGGAGGCTGAGGTGGGCAGATCACTAGAGCTCAGGAGTTCGAGAGCAGCCTGGCCAACATGGTGAAACCCCGTCTCTACTAAAAATACAATAATTAGCTGGGCATGGTGGCGCTCACCTATAGTCCCGGCTATTCTGGAGTCTGAGGCAGGAGAATCACTTGAACCCGGGAGGCAGAGGTTACAGTGAGCCAAGATCATGCCACTGCACTCCAGCCTGGGTGACAGAGTGAGATGCTGGCTCAAAAAAGAATGAATGGGGCCGGGTGCGGTGGCTCACGGCTGTAATCCCAACACTTTGGGAGGCCGAGGCAGGCAGATCACCTGAGGTCAGGAGTTTGAGACCAGCCTGGCCAACATGGTGAAACTCCGTCTCTAGTAAAATACAAAAAAATTAGCTGGGTGTGGTGGCACACGCCTGTAATCCCGCTATTTGGGAGGCTGAGGCAGGAGAATCACTTGAACCTAGGAGGCGGAGGTTGCAGTGAGATGAGATTGCGCCACTGTACTCTAGCCTGGGCAACGGAGGGACGCTCTGTCTCAAAAAACAAAACAAACAAAGAAACAAAAAATGAGAAAAAAAAAACCCCACTTTCTCACATGAGGTTTCTTTTTCTCTAGAATGAAGATGAGCTTTGGGTTGACTTTCAAGTCAGCAAAAGGCCATTGGATCGCAAACCCCAGCTGGCAGTGCTCGAAAGCTTCCATTGGGTTATTTGTGCCAGCAAGTCCTCCTTTGGACCCTGAGAAGGTCAAAGAGTTACAGCGCTTCATCACACTTTCCAAGAGACTCCTCGTAATGACTGGGGCAGGAATCTCCACCGAGTCGGGGATACCAGACTACAGGTCAGAAAAGGTGGGGCTTTATGCCCGCACTGACCGCAGGCCCATCCAGCATGGCGATTTTGTCCGGAGTGCCCCAATCCGCCAGCGGTACTGGGCGAGAAACTTTGTGGGCTGGCCTCAATTCTCCTCCCACCAGCCTAACCCTGCACACTGGGCTTTGAGTACCTGGGAGAAACTCGGAAAGCTGTACTGGTTGGTGACCCAAAATGTGGATGCCTTGCACACCAAGGCAGGGAGTCGGCGCCTGACAGAGCTCCACGGATGCATGCACAGGTGCAGGAGGTGTACATGATTTGAACGCAAACCCGTGTGTTGTTTTGGGAGAGTAGGAACCTTGGCTGTCTTGATCACCGCAGTCTTAGACCTTGAGAAAAGGATTTCAGAACAAGTTGTTTATTTTGGAGTTGATTCCAGTAAATTCATTGATGGAGTGAGGACGTAAAACAGAAAAGAGAGGAAAGCCAGGAAAGGGTGTGTTAATGAGTAGGTTACTGCTTTGGGCACTGGGGTTCAGTCCTGTGAGGAACCCTCCAACTGTCTAGGACATGTCTGAGGATTGCTCAGTGAAACTTGAGGGCTGGGGCTGGGCGCAGTGGCTCATGCCTGTAATCCCAGCACTTTGGGAGAATAAGGCGGGCAGATCATGTGAGCTCAGGAGTTCGAGACCAGCCTGGCCAACATGGTGAAACCCCATTTCTACTAAAAATACAAAAATTAGGCGGTCATGGTGGCACATGCCTGTAATCCCAGCTACTTGGGAGGCTGAGGCTGGAAAATCTCTTGGGAGGCAGAGGTTGCTGCAGTAAGCCAAGATTGCACCACTGCACTCCAGACTGGGCAACAGAGCAAGACTCCATCTCAAAAAAAGAAAGTCGAGCTGAAATAAGAGGCCTAGAGGCAGCCAGACGGCGATCGCAGATCGAGACCATCCTGGAGCAACATCGGTGAACCCCGCCTTCATTGTGAAAAATACAACTATGCCTGGCGGTGGGATGCCAGTCCAGTTACCGAGTAGTGCTGAGGCGGGAGAATGAGTGGGATAGCCAGAGTGAATGGAGATCCGTCATTAAAGACCTTCCGAGCCTGGGCGACAGAGCAAGACCTCGCCTCAAAAAAAAAAAAAAAAGTTGAGGATGGTGCACAATGGCTTATGCCTGTAATCCTAGCACTTTGGAAGGCTGAGACAGGAAGACTGCTTGAGGCCAACAGTTCAGGACCAACCTGGCCAACACAGTGAGACTCTGTCTCTATATAAATAAAGTAAATTATATATATACACACACACACACACACACATATATATATATGTTTTTTTTTAAGAAAAGTTGAGGCCTGTTGTGGTGGCTCACGCCTGTAATCCCAGCACTTTGGAGGTCAGGGGTTCAAGATCAACCTGGTCAACATGGTGAAACCCCGTCTCTACTAAAACTACAGAAATTTGTTGGACGTGGTGGCACATACCTGTAATTCCAGCTACTCAGGAGGCTGAGGCAGGAGAATTGCTTGAACCTGGGAGGTGGAGGTTCCAGTGAGCTGAGATCATGCCACTACATGCCAGCCTATAGGCAACAGGAGCAAAGTTCGTCTCAAAAGTTAAGCAAGCTTAGGTGATTTTTTTCTTTTTCTTTCTTTTTTGAGACGGAGTCTCGGCTTCTGTCGCCCAGGCTGGAGTGCTGTGGCCGGGTCTCAGCTCACTGCAAGCTCCGCCCGGTTCCCCGCCATTCTCCTGCCTCAGCCTCCCGGTAGCTGACTACAGGCGCTCGCCACCTCGGCCTCGGGCTAAGTTTTTTGTATTTTTAGTAGAGATCGGGTTTCACTGTTAGCCAGGGATGGTCTCGGGATCTCTGACCTCGCGGATCCGGCCTGCCTCGCCTCCCAAAGTGCTGGGATTACAGGCTTGAGCCAATCACACCTCGGCCCCTTTTTCTCTTTTTCTTTCTTTTCTTTGTGTTTGTGTGTGTGCACGCATGTGTGTGACAGTTTCCTCACCTGTCACACAGACTGGAGTGCAGTGGTGTGATTATAGCTCACTATAGCCTCAACTCCTGGGCTCAAGTGATCCTTTCACCCCAGCTTCCTAAGTAGCTGGGACTACAGGCAAACGCCACCATGCCCAGCTAATTTTTTTTTTTGAGACTCCAGTCTCGCTTCTGCCGCCCAGGCTAGGAGTGCATGGCCGATCTCGCTCACTGCAAGCTCCTCATCTCCGGGTTTACGCATTCTCCTGCCTCAGCCTCCCGGGAAAGAAGCTGGGACTACAGGCCCGCCACCTCGGGCCTCGCTAATTTTTTGTATTTTTTAGTAGAGACGGGTTTCACTGCGGGTCTCGATCTCCTTGACTCAGGATCCTACTCGGGCCTCGGCCTCCCAAAGTGCTGGGATTACAGGCGTGAGCCACTGCGCCCGGCGTTAATTTTTAATTTAATTTTTATTTTTTTGTAGAGATGAAGTCTTACTATGTTGCCCAGGCTGGTCTCAAACTCCTGGGCTCACATGATCCTCCTGCCTTGGCATCTCAAAGTGCTGGGATTACAAGTGTAAGCCACTGTGCTTGGCCCTGAAGCTAGGGTATTTATTCACCATCTTTCATCCCTCATGGGTCCAGGATCACTCTAGGGAAATTGATTCCCTAACATTTTGACTCTGCTCCTCCCAAGGAGGCTTCCATGGGCAGAGAACATCTGAAGCAAGACAGACACAGGAAACTGCTTGTAAGAAAACTGTGTGCACCAGGGTGCTGTGGTTCATATCTGTCATCCCAGCAACTCAAGAGGCCAAGGCAGGAGGATTGCTTGAGGTTAGGAGATCAAGACCAGCCTGGGTAACACAGCCAGACTCCGTCTTTACAAAAAAAAATTTAAGAAAGGAAATTGGCCAGGTGCGGTGGCTCACGCCTGCAATCTCAGCACTTTGTGAGGCTGAGTCGGACAGATCACCTGAGGTCAGGAGTTCAAGACCAGCCTGACCTACATGGAGAAACCCCGTCTCTACTAAAAATACAAAATTAGCCGGGCGTGGTGGTGCATGCCTGTAATCCCAGCTACTCGGGAGGCTGAGGCAGGAGAATTGCTTGAACCTAGTAGGTGGAGGTTGTGGTGAGCCGAGATTGTGCCACTGCACTCCAGCCTGCAGCCTGGGCAACAAGAGCGAAACTCCATCAAAAAAAAAAAAAACAGAGAGAAAGGAAACTGGGATGGGTGCGGTGGCTCATGCCTGTAATCTCAGCACTTTGGGAGGCAGAGAGGCAGGCAAATCACTTGAGGTCAAGAGTCTGAGACCATCCTGGCTGACACAGTGAAACCCCATCTCTACTAAAAATACAAATATTTGCTTACCTCTATCTTAGCCTGTTTTTTGTTGTTGGTGGTTTTTTGTTTTGTTTTGTTTTGTTTTTGAGATGCAGTCTCACTCTGTCACCCAGGCTGGAGTGTGCAGCCGCCCGATCTTGGCTCACTGTAACCTCTGCCTCCTGGGTTCAAGTAATTCTCCTGTCTCAGCCTCCCGAGTAGCTGGGATTACAGGTGCGCGCCGCTACACCCGGCTAATTTTTTTGTATTTTTGTAAAGACGGGGTTTCACCATGTTGGCCAGGCGGGTCTCAAACTCCTGATCTCAAGTGATCCACCCACCTTGACCGCCCAAAGTGCTGGGATTATGGGTGTGAGCCACCGCGCCCGGCCTGGCCTTTTCTTCTTATTTAGACAGGGTCTGGCTCTGACACCCAGGCTAGAGTGCAATGGTGCCATTATAGCTCCCTGTAACCTAGAACTCCTAGGTAATTAGAACTCCAGCTAATTAAAAAAAATATTTTTTGGCCAGGCATGGTGGTTCACATCTGTAGACTCAGCACTTTGGGAGGCTGAGGTGGGTAGATCACAAAAATTAGCTGGGCCTGGTGGCAGGCGCCTGTAATCCCACCTGCTCGGGAGGCTGAGGCAGGAGAATCGCTTTAGCCCAGAAGGCGGAGGTTGCAGTGAGCCGAGATCGCGCCATTGCACTCCAGCCTGAGCGACAGAGCAAGACCCCGTCCCAAAAAACAAAAAGACAAGAAAAAAAAATTTTTTTTTTGTAGAGACAGGGTCTTGCTATCTACCCAGACTGGTCTGGAACTCCTTGGCTCAAGTGATTCTCTTTACTCTCCCAAAGTGCTGGGGTTATAAGGTGTGAGCCACCATACCTGGCCACAGGGGGCCTTTTTTTTTTTTTTTTTTTTGAGACGGAGTCTCGCCTGTCACCCAGGTGGCTGGAGTGCAGGCCGATCTCAGCTCACTGCAAAGCTCCGGCCTCCGGTTTACCATTCTCCTGCCTCAGCCTCCCCGAAAGTAGCTGGGACTACAGGCTCCTACCACCTCGGCCTCCTCGCTAAGTTTTTTTGTATTTTAAGAGACGGGTTTCACTGTAGGCCAGCTGCATGTCTCGACTCGACCTCGCGGATCCACCCGCCTCGCCTCCCAAAGTGCTGGGATTACAGGCTTGAGCTATCAAGGCTCGCCCACAGGGGCCTTTAAGAGAAGAAAATCAACATAATCTGATGGCTGACTAGAACTAAAAGGAGAAAAATGAGGCTGGATGTGGTGGCTCACACCTGTAGTCCCAGCACTTTGGAAGGCTAAGGCAGGAGGATTGCTTGAGCCTAGGAGTTCGAGGCTGCAGTGAGCTATAATCATGCCACTGCACTCCAGGTAAGAGCTACCACGCCTGGCCAAGACCCTGTCCCTTAAAAAAATAAAAAAATAGGCCGAGCGTCGTGGCTCATGCCTGTAATCCCAGCACTTTGGGAGGCCGAGGCGGGTGGATCACCTGAGGTCAGAAGTTTGAGACCAGCCTCAACATGGAGAAACCCTATCTCTACTAAAAATACAAAATTAGCCGGACGTGCTGGCACATGCTTGTAATCCCAGCAACTTGGGAGGCTGAGGCAGGAGAATTGCCTGAACCTGGGAGGCGGAGGTTGTGGTGAGCTGAGATCGTGCCATTGCACTCTGGCCTGGGCAACAAGAGCGAAACTCTGTTTCAAAAAAATAAATAAATAAATAAATACAATAAATAATAAAAATAAAAATAAAAAAATAAAAACAGACACAAAATGCTCCCCCACACTGGCTCAAGCTCTGGTGATTACAGAGGTGAAAAGGAGGGCCGGGTGTGGTGGTTCACACCTGTAATCCCAGCACTTTGGGAGGCCGAGGTGGGTGGATCACCTGAGGTCGGAAGTTTGAGACCAGCCTGACCAACATGGAGAAACCCCGTCTCTACTAAAAATACTAAAAAAATTAGTTGGGTGTTGTGGCGCATGCCTGTAATCCCAGCTACTCAGGAGGCTGAGGCAGGAGAATCACTTGAGCCCACGAGGAGGAGGTTGCAGCGAGCCAAGATCGTGCCATTGCACTCCAGCCTGGGCAATAAGAGTGAAACTCCCTCTCAAAAAAAAAAAAAAAAAAAAAAAAAGAGGTGAGAAGGGAACGAACCAGGAGACACTGTGTCCTGGAAACCAAGAAGGAGAAGCATTTTAGAGGGGATGGTGATAGACAGTGGCAAATGCGGCAGATGAGCAAGGGAAAGGATAGAGGGAAAAACGCAGGTTTGGGCACTAAGGAAACCAGCAGGCAAAGCATTTGCAGTCATGTTAAGCATAAAAGTGAGCTATAGCAGAAGGTTAGGAAGGAGTGTACAGGAAGGAAACAGACGGGCCGGGCGCAGTGTTTCACACCTGTAATCCCAGCACTTTGGGAGGCCAAAGTGGGAGGATCACTTGAGGCCAGGAGGTTGAGGCTGCAGTTAGCTGAGATCATGCCACTGCATTCCAGCCTGGGCAACAGCCAGACCCTGTCTCCAAAAAAATATATATATATAAAATAGAAAGTATGGCTAAAATGGGGTGGGGATTGTGTGTTAGGGAAAGAAACAGCAATGGAAGGGCTGAAAATGGTTGGGGACGAAACATCTCTGACAGCTTTGTCCCTCCCAAGGACATACTGTTCAGTCAGCGTCTTCCTTGGTTCCAGGGTCCTGTGCTTGGATTGTGGGGAACAGACTCCCCGGGGGGTGCTGCAAGAGCGCTTCCAAGTCCTGAACCCCACCTGGAGTGCTGAGGCCTATGGTCTGGCTCCTGATGGTGACGTCTTTCTCTCAGAGGAGCAAGTCCGGAGCTTTCAGGTCCCATCCTGCGTTCAATGTGGAGGCCATCTGAAACCAGATGTCGTTTTCTTCGGGGACACAGTGAACCCTGACAAGGTTGATTTTGTGCACAAGCGTGTAAAAGAAGCCGACTCCCTCTTGGTGGTGGGATCATCCTTGCAGGTATCTGACTTGGCCAGAGTGGTAACCGCCCCCTGTGCGGGATTGGGAGTCCTGGAGAGACCCCCTGTTTGGTTTAACTTTTTCTAGAGCTAGAGAACCTAGACATTCTTATGTGTGTCTTTTACCCATGCAGGTATACTCCAGTTACAGGTTTATCCTCACTGCCCAGGAGAAGAAGCTGCCGATTGCAATACTGAACATTGGGCCCACACGGTCAGATGACTTGGCATGTCTGAAACTGAATTCTCGTTGTGGAGAGTTGCTGCCTTTGATAGACCCACGCTGACCACAGCCTGATGTTCCAGAACCTGGAACAGGGACTCTCACTTGAGTCTTGCTGCTAAAGGTAATTGCCTTCTCAGATAACAGATTCCAGTTCCCATTCGACAGAGTAGGGTGCACTGACAAAGTATAGAAGGTTCTAGGTATCTTAATGTGTGGATATTCTTAATTAAAACTCATTTTTTAAAAATAAATTTGTTCAGCTTTATATGAAATGCTTCATGAATTTGTATGTCATGCTTGCACGGGGGTCATGCTAACCTTCTCTGTATCATTCCAATTTTAGTATATGTGCTGCTGAAGAGAGCACTAACACTAATTTTTTTCTTTTTTTTTTTTTTGAGACAGGGTCTGACTCTATCACCCAGGCTGAAGTGCAATGACCTGACCTCAGCTCACTGCAACTTCTGCCTCCCAGGTTCAAGCCATTCTCCCACCTCTGTCTCTCAAGTAGCTAGGACTACAGGCGTGCACCACCATGCCCAACTAATTTTTTGTATTTTTTGTACAGACAGGGTCTCACTTTGTCACCCAAGCTGGTCTCGAAGTCCTGAGCTCAAGCCATCCACCCGCCTCAGCCACCCAAAGTGCTGAGATTATAGGCATGAGCTACCACACCCGGCCAAAACTTTTTTTTTTTTTTGAGACAGAGTCTCGCTCTGTTGCCCAGGCTGGAGTGCAGTGTTGCGATCTCACCTCGTTGCAACCTCCGCCTCCCGGGTTCAAGTGATTCTCCTGCCTCAGCCTCCCAGCAACTGAGATTTGTGCATGTACCACACCACACCTGGCTACTTTTTTTTTTTTTTTTTTGAGACTTGAGTTCTGCTTCTGTCAGCTTCAGGCTGGAGTGTGTGCAGTGGGCTTGTGATCTCAGCTCACTACAAGCCTCAGCCTCCCCGGTTCATGCCATTCTCCTGCCTTCAGCGCCTCCCCGAGTAGCTGGAACTACAGGTGCCCCACCAGCCTCGGGCTGGTTTTGTACTTTTTAGTAGAGATGGGGTTTCACCGGGTTAGCCAGGATGGTCTCGACCTCCTGATCTTGTGATTCACTTCCATCTCGCCTCCCAAAGTGCTGGGATTACAGGCTTGAGCCACTGCGCCTGGCCACACACCTGGCTAATTTTTTATAGTTTTGGTAGAGATGGAGTTTTACCATATTGGCCAAGCTGGTCTGAAACTCCTGACCTCAAGTGATCTGCCTGCTTGGCCTCCCAAAGTGCTGAGATTACAGGCATGAACCACCATGCCCAGGCATTGTGTTTTTTTTTTTTTTTTTGTTTTTTTTTTGAGATGGAGTCTCATTCTGTAGCCCAGACTAGAGTGCAGTGGCATGATCTTGGCTCACTGCAACCTCTGCCTCCTGGGTTTAAGCGATTCTCCTGTCTCAGCCTCCCGAGTAGTTGGGACTACAGGCGCCCCACCACCATACCCGCTAATTTTTGTATTTTCAGTAGAGACGGGGGTTTCACCATGGTGGCCAGGCTGGTTTCAAACTCCTGACCTCAAGTGATCCACCTGCCTCAGCCTCCCAAAGTACTGGGATAACAGGCATGAGCCACCGAGCCTGGCCTCAAAGCTAAATTTTTTTTTTTTGAGACGGAGTCTCGCTCTGTGGCCCAGGCTGGAGGGGGCAGGGAAGCATCTCGCTCACTGCAATCTCCACCTCCCAGGTTCACGCCTATTCTCCTGCCTCAGCCTCCCGGTAGCTGGGACTACAGGCACCCCGGCCACCTGCCTGGCTCATTTTTGTATTTTTTAGTAGAGACGGGAGCCACCCTGTTAGCCAGGATGGTCTCAATCTCCTGACCTGGTGATCCTCGGCCGCCTCCCAAAGTGCTAGGATTACAAGCTGAGCCACCGCTGCCTGGCAAAAGCTAATTTTTAATGCCATTAAGCTGCTGAAATACACGGGTTTTCAAATTCTAGACATGTAGCTCTTTAAGACACTAAATGTTCCAGAATCTGCCATTGCTTTTTCCCCACTTTTAAAAATAATAATTTTGAAATAATAATTTATACAACATAAAATATACTCTTTAAAAATGTACAATTGACTTGTTTTTTGCGCACTCCACAAAGGTGTGCTTGATCACTACTATCTAATTCTAGAACATTTTTATCATCCCAAGAAGACATTTTGGGCCCATTAGCAGTCATTTCCTGTTTCCCACCACTGCAATTATCACCCGTTAGTTCCTTACACAACTAATCATTCTGTTTCTGCCTATTCTGTCACTTCATATTTTTTTTTTTTTTTTTTTTTTTGAGACTTTAGAGTCTCAAGGCTGGCTCCAGGCTGGAGTGCAGGCCGATCTCAGCTCACTGCAGCCTCGGCCCCGGTTCACTTACCTCCCGCCTCAGCCTCCCAGTAGCTGGGACTACAGGCGCCACCTCGGCCTCCCGGCTATTTTTGTATTTCTTAGTAGAGACGGGGTTTCAATCAGGTTAGCTGTGGATGGTCTCGATCTCCTGACCTCGCGGATCTCCCATCTCGGCCTCCTCCCAAAGTGCTTGGGATTACAGGCTTGAGCCACCTCCCGCCTCGGCTCACATTTTTTGAGACTGAGTTTTGTTGCCCAGGTTGGAGTGCAATGACACGAGCATCGGCTTTTACTGTAAACCTCTGCCCGGGTTCAAGCGAGCCTCCTGCCTCAGCCTCCCAGCTGGGATTACAGGCATGCGCCACCACCGCCTGGCTAATTTTGTATTTTAGTAGAGACAGATTTCACCATGTTGGCCAGGCTGGTCTCAAACTCCTGATCTCAAGTGATCTGACCCGCTGGCCTCCCAAAAGTGCCGGGATTATAGGCGTGAGCAACCCGTGCCCAGTCAGTGGATGCCTTTTTTTTTTTTTTTTTGAGATGAGTTTCACTCTGTTGTCCAGGCTGGAGTGCAATGGCACGATCTTGGCTCACTATATCCTCCACCTCCTGGGCTCAAGCAATTCTTCTGCCTCAGCCTCCTCGAGTAGCTGGCATTACAGGCATGTGCCACCACACCTGGCAAATTTTTGTATTTTTAGTGGAGACGGGTTTCTCCATGTTGGTCAGTCTTATCTCAAACTCCTGACCTCAGGTGATCCGGGCCCACCTTTGGCCTCCCCCAAAGTGCTGGATTAAAGGCATGAGCCACTGCCTGCTTCTTTGAGACAGTGTCTGTTCTGTTGTCCAGGCTGGAGTGCAGTGACATGATCTCAGCTCACTGCAACCTCCACCTCCTGAGTTCAAGTGATCTCTTGCTTCAGCCTCCTAAGCAGCTGGGATTACAGGCACCCGCCCACCACATCCAGCTAATTTTTTGTATTTTTAGTAGATGGGTTCACCATGCTGGCCAGGCTGGCCTCAACTCCTGACCTCAGGTGATCCACCTGCCTTGGCATCCTAAAGTGCTGGGATTACAGTGAGCCACCACGCTGGCCTTATGCCTTGTTTCCTTATTTGACAGGACAGGGGTTCGAGACCAGCCAGGGCAGGATGGTGAGTCTCTGTCTCTACTTCAAAATTACAAAAAAAATTAGCTGGGCATGGTAGCGGAGCCGGTAATCCCAGCTGCTCGGGAGGCTACCAGGAGAATCGCTTGACTTCAGGAGGCGGAGGTTGCAGGAGTTGAGCTTACTGTACCCAGCCTGGGTGACATAGATCCTGTCTCAAAATAAATAAATAAATAACAAAATAAAAAAAATAAAAAGTTTTTTTTTTGTGTTTTTTTTAATTTTAAGACAGACTCTTGCTCTGTCACCCAGGCTGGAGTGCATGTAGATCTCGCTCACTGCAAGTCTTCATCTCTAGGTTCACACCATTCTCTGCCTCAGCCTCCCCGGTAGCTGGGACTACAGGCGCTTGGCCACTATGCCCTCGCTAATTTTTGTATTTTAGTAGAGACAGCTGCCACTGTGTTAGCCAGGATGGTCTCGATCTCCCAACCTCGCGGATCTGCCCACCTCGCCTCCCCAAAGTGCTGGGATTACAGGCGTGAGCCACCGCCTGGCCCATTTTATTTCTTAATAAACTAAAATCCAGATTTACCTAAGGTCACACTCATATGTCAGAGAGCTTTTCAGGACTAGAATTGAAGTAGACTTTTCTTTTTGTTTTTTTTTTTTTTTTGAGACGGAGTCTCAGCTTCTGTCACCCGGGTTGGAGTGCAGTGGCTTGATCTCAGCTCACTGCAAGCTCTGCCTCCGGTTTACGCCATTCTCCTGCCTCAGCCTCCTCCCTAGCTGGGACTACAGGTTCCGCCACCCCGCCCGCTGTTTTTGTATTTTTTTTTGAGATCGAGTCTCGGCCTGCCTCCCAGGCTGGGAGTGCAGTGGTCGGATCTCAGCTCACTGCCCGCCCCGGTTCACGCCCATTCCTCCTGCCTCAGCCTCCTCCGAGTAGCTGGGACTACAGGGCTCAGCCACCGCCTCGCTGTTTTGTATTTTTATAGAACGGGTTTCACCATGCTAGCCAGGATGGTCTCGACCTCCTGACCTCGATCCGCCTGCCTCGCCTCCCAAAGTGCTGGGATTACAGGCTTGAGCCACCATACCGCCTAGTTTTGTATTTTTTAGTAGAGACGGGTTTCACCTGCCTTAGCCAGGATGGTCTCGACCTCCTGACCTCGGATCCCCCTGTCTTGGCTCTCCCAAAGTGCTGGGACGGCAGGCTTGAGCCACCACACCCAGCCGTGAAGCAGACTTTTCTTCCAGTTTTTTCTTTTTCTTTTCTTTTTTGAGATGGAGTCTTGCTCTGTCACCAGGCTGGAGTGCAGTGCACTGAAACCCCCAACTCCAGGGTTCAAGTGATTCTCCTGCCTCAGCCTCCCAAGTAGCTGGGATTATAGGTGTGCGCCACAATGTCCAACTAATTTTTGTGTTTTTAGTAGAGACGGGGTTTCACTATGTTGGCCAGGCTGGTCTCAATCTCCTAACCTCAAGCGATCTGCCCGCCTTGGCCTCCCAAAGTGTTGGGATTACAGGCATGAGCCACCACGTCTGGCATAGTTTTTTTTCTTTTTTTAGCAATCTAATTTGTCTGCAGATCATGATCAGATTGTGGGAAAGGTGGCCAGCCTAAAGTTGAAGTAAAAACCAGTAGTACACTTGGCCAAGGAGACCAGGAATGGTTACAATGTAGTGGCCTTGCCCAAGATTTCTGCACTTAAACAAACAAAAAAAATATAATGGCCAATGGAGAGCAGATTAGGCAGCCAGGGAGGGAAGGCAGGCTCTTTTCGCACCTCAGAACTGGCATGAATGATGAAATCAAGTCTGGAGAGCCTTTGGAATGTTTGCTTTGTTCATATTTCCTCCTGAGATGGAATTCTTTCCACCAAAAAATGCACCCCAAGAGGAAGGTGGTATTTCCTGAAGCTGACACTCCTCACGTCTGTCTCCTTGCTTTAAGTCTTTTGCTTTCTACCATTGTGGCAGCTCCTAACCCACTTGCATGTACCCTTCATTAGAGTGACACACTAGTAGTGGGTGCTATCAGTTTGCCACTGGCCTGGTTCTGCGGTCCCAGCTGCACAACACCAGCCTCAAGCATAACTTTGCGTTGTGTCTCCACTCAGTTGCCTCGGCAGTTGTGCTCTGCTGTCATGGTTTTAGTAAGTGGGATTCACACAGGCAAATAGGCACATAAGACTGGAAACTTCCTCCCCACTAACTCATATTCGTCCTCTTAGTGCTCTCATAAATGGATATCCTTCTCTTACCTCTCCCTTAAATACAAGCATTTATTGACCGGGTGCGGTGGCTCATGCCTGTAATCCCAGCACTTTGGGAGCTTGAGGCGGGTGGATCTCCTGGGGTCAGGAGTTCGAGACCAGCCTGGCCAACATGGCAAAACCCTGTCTCCACCAAAAATACAAAAAATTAGCTGGGTGTGCTGGCAGGTGCATGTAATCCCAGCTACTTGGGAGGCTGAGGCAGGATAATTGCTCGAACCCAGGAGGCAGAGGTTGCAGTGAGCCGAGATTGCACCATTGCACTCCAGCCTGGGTGACAGGAGCAAAAGTCCGCTAAAAAAAACAAAAACAAAAACAAACCAAAAAACTCCAAGCATTTATTGAGCACCTACCGTAAACCAAACACTGTGCAAAGCATTTAACAATACATTAAGGCCGGGCGCGGTGGCTCAAGCCTGTAATCCCAGCACTTTGGGAGGCCGAGACGGGCGGATCACGAGGTCGGGAGATCGAGACCATCCTGGCTAACACGGTGAAACCCCGTCTCTACTAAAAAAATACAAAAAACTAGCCGGGCGAGGTGGCGGGCGCCTGTAGTCCCAGCTACTCGGGAGGCTGAGGCAGGAGAATGGCGTAGACCCGGGAGGCGGAGCTTGCAGTGAGCTGAGATCCGGCCACTGCACTCCAGCCTGGGCGACAGAGCGAGACTCCGTCTAAAAAAAAAAAAACCAATACATTAACTCACTTAATGAAAGTTTACCCCTCAAGAGATGCCTGGGCATACATAAAGGTGAACTTTTGCAAAAGTGAACTAAAGTTTTTCTGAGTGGATCAGAGGAGGACCAATAGGAAATCCAACACTCCTAGGTAGCGTGACCAACTGTCACAGATTGCCCCGTATTGAGGGGTTTCACAGGATGCAGGATTTTCAGTGTTAAAGCCAGGATGAGTTGGTCACCCTGACCATCATCCAACTCACCCAACAGAAGTTGCCCAGATATAATAATTTTTTTTGTTTTTGAGATGGAGTCTTGCTGTGTTGCCCAGGCTGGAGTTCAGTGTCATGATCTCGGCTCACTGCAAGCTTTGCCTCCCAGGTTCACGCCATTCTCCTGCCTCAGCCTCCGAGTAGCTGGGACTACAGGTGCCCGCCACCATGCCTGGCTAATTTTTTTGTATTTTTTTTAGTAGAGACGGGGTTTCACCAAGTTAGCCAGGATGGTCTTGATCTCCTGACCTCGTGATCCACCCGCCTCAGCCTCCCTAAGTGCTAGGATTACAGGCATGAGCCACCGCACCCGACTGCCCAGATATAATAATTAATTCAAAATATATTATCCTTGCTGAGATTCAATACACTGCTTTGAGATATAGATTTTTTACTTAACGTTTATGTCACAATACAGGTAATTTCTACTTCATGAAGAAAGAAATTAGACTAATCCAAGAAAGGAGGTTTTTTGTTTTGTTTTGTTTTGTTTTTTTGGAGACAGAGTCTAGCGCTGTCACCCAGGCTGGACTGCAATGGCACGATCTCACTCACTGCAACCTCTGCACCCCCGCCCCCACCCTCACCCCCGCCCCAGGTTCAAGTGATTCTCCTGCCTCAGCCTCCCAAGTAGCTGGGATTACAGGCACCTGCCACCACACCTAGCTATTTTTTGTTTTTTTTGTTTTTTTTTTGAGACGGAGTCTCGCTCTGTAGCCCAGGCTGGAGTGCAGTGGCCGGATCTCAGCTCACTGCAAGCTCCGCCTCCCGGGTTCACGCCATTCTCCGGCCTCAGCCTCCCGAGTAGCTGGGACTACAGGCGCCCTCCATCTCGCCCGGCTATTTTTTGTATTTCTTAGTAGAGACGGGGTTTCACTGTGTTCGCCAGGATGGTCTCGATCTCCTGACCTCGTGATCCGCCCATCTCGGCCTCCCAAAGTGCTGGGATTACAGGCTTGAGCCACCGCGCCTGGCCTATTTTTTGTATTTTTAGTAGAGACGGGGCTTCGCTATGTTGGCCAGATTGGTCTTGAACTCCTGACCTCGAGCAATCTGCCCGCCTCGGCCTCCCAAAGTGCTGGGATTACAGGTGTGAGCCATCGTGCCCAGCCTAGGTTTTTCTTTTTTTGTCTTTTTCTCAATTTATTAGAAAAGGAATATAGCATGGAATTAAAACTCTTAGGTAGTCAGGTGAAGTGACTCATGCTTGTAATCTCAGCACTTTGGGATGCCGAGGTGAGTGGATCACTTGAGGCCAGGAGTTTGACACTAGCCTGGCCAACATGCCAAACTCTGTCTTTACTAAAAATACAAAAATTAGCCAGGTGTGATGGTGCACACCTGTAATCCCAGCTACTACTTTTGCAGAAGTGAACTAAAGTTTTTCTGAGTGGATCAGAGGAAGGACCAATAGGAAATCCAACACTCCTAGGCAGCGTGACCAACTGTCAGAGATTGCCCAGTACTGAGGGGTTTCACAAGAACAATAATCGGCCGGGCGCGGTGGCTCACGCCTGTAATTCTAGCACTTTGGGAGGCCGAGGCGGGCGGATCACAAGGTCAGGAGATCGAGACCACGGTGAAACCCCGTCTCTACTAAAAATACAAAAAATTAGCCAGGCACGGTAGTGGGCGCCTGTAGTCCCAGCTACTCAGGAGGCTGAGGCAGGAGAATGGCGTGAACCCGGGAGGCGGAGCTTGCAGTGAGCCGAGATCACGCCACTGCACTCCAGCCTGGGGGACACAGCGAGACTCCGTCTCAAAAAAAAAAAAAAAAACACAAAAAACAATAATCACTTGAACCTGGGAGGGAGAGGCTGCAGTGAGCCAAGATCGTGCCACTGCACTCCAGCCTGGGTGACAGAGTGAGACTGTCTCAAAAACAAAACAAAACAACTCTTAGGTTATAGATTGACTTGGATTTCAACGTCCCCCACCTTTTTTTTTTGAGACAGGGTCTTGCTGTCACCCAGGCTGGAGTGCAGTGGCAGGAACAGGGCTCACTGCAGTCTCAACCTCCTTGGCACAAGGAATCCTCCCACATAGCTGGGACTACAGGTGCGTACCACCATGCCTGGATAAATTTCCGAATTTTTTGTAAAGACAGGATCTCACTATGTTGCCCAGGCTGGTCTCAAACTCCTGGACTCAAGCGATCCTCCCACATTGGTCTCCCAAAGTGCTGGGATTACAGGTGTGAGTCACCTTACCCAGCCTCAATCCCAGTTTTTCTACTTACTAGTTAGAAGACTTGGGCAGGTTATTTTTGTCTAACTTCAGGCTCTTTGTAGTTGAAGATAATAGTGGCTACCTCATTGGGTTGGTTTTAAGATTAAGCAGGGCAATGATGCATGTGAAGCTTGTAGCACAGTACCTGGCACATAATAAGGAAATGCAGTCACTATCATTAGGAGATGGACAGGATGATGGAAAAGGAAATCATCATATCTGCCTTTGGCCCACATTGAGTGCTTTTTTTGAGACAGAATCTCACTCTGTAGCCCAGGTTGGAGTGCAGTGGCATGATCTCGGCTCGCTGCAACTTTCACCTCCCGGGTTCAAGCAATTCTTGTGCCTCAGCCACCGAGTAACTGGGATTACACCCGTGGGTCTCTACACCTGGCTAATTTTAGTATTTTTAGTAGAGACGGGGATTCGCCATGTTGAACTTCCGGCCTGAAGTGATCCGCCTACCTTGGCCTTTTGAAGGGCTGGGATTACATTGTGAACCACTGCGCCTAGCTTCTTTAACTAGACTTCACAATCATCTTCCCCAGAGCTTCATATCCTTTTTGTGTACCTGTTTGTCGCTTTTTTTTTTTTTTTTTTTTTTTGAGACCACAGTCTCGCTCTCTCGCCCAGGCTGGAGTGCAGTGGCGCAATCTCGGCTCACTGCAACCTCCGCCTCCCGGGTTCACGCCATTCTCCTGCCTCAGCTTCCCGAGTAGCTGGGTCTACAGGCGCCCGCCACCATGCCCGGCTAATTTTTTTTGTATTTTTTTCTTAGTAGAGATGAGATTTCACCGTGTTAGCCAGGATGGTCTCCATCTCCTGACCTCGTGATCCATCCGCCTTGGCCTCCCAAAGTGTACCTGTTTGTCTCTTTTAAAAAAGATTGCAAACAGGGCTCGGTGGGAGGCCGAGGTGGGCCGATTACCTGAGGTCAGGAGTTCCAGACTAGCCTGGCCAACATGGTGAAAACCGTCTCTACTAAAAATACAAAAATTAAGGCCGGGCGCGGTGGCTCAAGCCTGTAATCCCAGCACTTTGGGAGGCCGAGACGGGCGGATCACAAGGTCAGGAGATCGAGACCATCCTGGCTAACCCGGTGAAACCCCGTCTCTACTAAAAAATACAAAAAACTAGCCGGGCGAGGTGGTGGGCGCCTGTAATCCCAGCTACTTGGGAGGCTGAGGCAGGAGAATGGCGTAAACCCGGGAGGCGGAGCTTGCAGTGAGCTGAGATCCGGCCACTGCACTCTAGCCTGGGCGACAGAGCGAGACTCCGTCTAAAAAAAAAAAAAAAAAAAATACAAAAATTAGCCGGGCGTGGTGGCCAGTGCCTGTAATCCCACTACTTAGGAGGCTGAGACTGAAGAACTGCTTGAGTCGAGGAGGCAGAGGCTGCAGTGAGCCAAGATCATGCCACTGCACTCTGGCCTGGGTGATAGAGCAAAACTCCATCTCAAAAAAAAAAAAAAAAAAAAGGCCAGCGCGGTGACTCACACCTGTAATCCCAGCACTTTGGGAGGCCGAGGCGGGTGGATCATGAGGTCAGGAGTTCGAGCCCATCCTGGCTAACACAGTTAAACCCCGTCTCTACTGAAAAATACAAAAAATTAGCCGGGCATGGTGGTGGGTGCCTGCAGTCCCAGCTACTCGGGAGGCTGAGGCAGGAGGATGGCGTGAACCTGGGAGGCGGAGCTTGCAGTGAGCCGAGATAGCGCCACTGCACTCTAGCCTGCGCCACAGAGTGAGATTCCATCTCAAAAAAAAAAAAAAAAAAAAAAAAAACTACTACTACTATTACTAATAATAGGCCCAGCGCGGTGGCTCACATGAGTCTGTAATCCCAGCACTTTGGGAGGCCGAGGTGGGTGGATCACCCAAGGTCAGGAGTTCGAAACCAGCCAGACTGACCAACATGGTGAAATCCCCTCTCTACTAAAAACACAAAATCAGCTGGGCATGGTGGCCGGCGCCTGTAATCCCAGCTACTTGGGAGGCTGAGGCAGGAGAATCGTTTGAACCTGGGAGGCGGAGGTTGCAGTGAGCTGAGATCGCACCATTGCACTCCAGCCTGGGCAACAAGAGCAAAATTCCGTCTCAAAAAATAAAATAAAATAAAATAAAAATAATAGTAATAAAAAGTAAAAAAAAAAAAAAATAGAAAAAGATGACAAACCAAGGCTTGCTTAATGTAATAAAGACTTTCTAAAGAAAAATTTAAGTGCATTATCCTTTCCTCTCCTTCCCCTTAGGAAAATAATATTTATTGAACATTTACTATACAACAAGCACTTAGAAAGCATTTACACAACATATTTGCACACTTAATTCCCCCAACCCTACAATATGGGCACTATTATTTCGGGTAACCTGCCCAAGGTCACCAAGAGGGTGACTAGGCCAGGAATGAAGGCCAGTCCAGTTCTGAGTTCGCTCTCGGACTTTCTGCTGTAGAAACCCGGTGGGGTAACAGCAGCTGTACCTGGGGAAGAAGGACAAAGCTCAAGAAACTTCCAGAAGTGACCCAGGCTGGGTTCTGAAAGGTAAACATGCCTTCACCAGGTAGGAAAAGGTAGGAAACAACATACAAAAGCATGGAGGTTAGACCAGCAAATCTCTTCGGTTTTTTTTCCTCCTTCAATGTGGGGGTGGAAATTTAAGTGTAGATTTGGGGCGCCTCAGAGGCCTGTGGCTCGCCCAACATCCCCTCGCCTCTCTGCTTGGCCATCTGTTCTCTCAGCTCCCCTTTGTTCCCTGCATCCCTACCCGCTAATCCGTCCCCGGGATAAAAGCAATGAAGGCGATGCCCACAGGAAACCGGCAGGGGGAGCTGGGGGACAGGGAAGAGCGACCCGGAGAGTCACATCCACGTGAGTTCGCCCTCTTTTCACACTCTAGCGCCCATTCTGTCCTTCCTGCTGGATTCTGGCCCAGGAGAAGAGCGCCGCCAGGACCCCAGGAAGCTACAGACAGAACCCTTTGCCACCTCACGCGGACGCCACTGGGGGTGGGGGTGACCATTACCAGCCACTGCGCCTGCGCCGACTCAGGTTTCTTGGGCAAGCCAGAGGGGCGGGGCCTGGGCCGGGGAGGGGCATAAGTAGACCGGGGGGCTGGGCCGCTATTGACCAATAGAAAAGAGAGATCGAGCCGGGCGCGGTGGCTCAAGCCTGTAATCCCAGCACTTTGGGAGGCTGAGACGGGCGGATCACAAGGTCAGGAGATCGAGACTATCCTGGCTAACACGGTGAAACCCCGTCTCTACTAAAAAATACAAAAAACTAGCCGGGCGAGGTGGCGGGCGCCTGTGGTCCCAGCTGCTCCGGAGGCTGAGGCAGGAGAATGGCGTAAACCCGGGAGGCGGAGCTTGCAGTGAGCTGAGATCCGGCCACTGCACTCCAGCCTGGGCGACAGAGCCAGACTCAGTCTCAAAAAAAAAAAAAAAAAAAAAAAAAAAAAAAAAGAAAAGAGAGATCGAGAGCGACGTGCTCATAAGATATCCAATCACAATCACATCCTTTGGCGGAGGATGGGGGGCGGTGGACTAGAGGTTGATCAGGTTGGGCACGCAGCATCACGTGACATGAAAAGGTAAATACGGCCACGTGGCTTTTTCTCCTTGGCTTCGGCAAAACAGTACGTAACACTAACTTCACTGAACAATTATTTAACGAACATATGTGATACGGTAGACATTGCGAAGACAATGTGGTTGCTGGAATTTGTAATCTCTCCATCAAATTACTCTATCCAGCTTATTTCCTTATTTCTTCATTCAAATCATCCTAGCCATTAAATTAGTTTTGCGTATCCTACTTTCATCCAAATGTTCATTTAAAGATTATTAAGGGAATTTATTCTCTTTCCCGAGCCTTGATAATGAAAAAGAGGTGGGTTATTTTGTTGTTGGTTTTATGTTTGTTTTCTTTTTTCTTTTTTTTTTTTTTTTGAGATAGGGTCTCTTTCTGTCACCCAGGCCAGAGTGCAGCCTCACTGCAGCCTCAACCTTCTGGGCTCAGGTGATACTCCCATCTCGCCTGTAGCTGGGACTACAGCCATGCAACACCTTGTTGATTTTTTGTAGAGACGGGATTTCACTGTGTTGTCCAGGCTGGACTCAAGCAAGCCTCGGCTTCTCAAAGTGCTGGAATTTACAGGCCTGAGCTACCACACCCGGCCCAAGAGATAGATTTTTACATCAGAGGATATCTTTAGGGCCTTTAGTAGCCCTGTGACTGCTCTCTCTCTTGTTTGTTCTGTCATCTTAAAAAAAAAAAAAAAAAAGTAAGCACCGTTTTCCTAAAAGCCAACTTTTCTTCCATCCAACAGGGACTTGCAATTTCTTTTCACTGAAGAAATACTTTTTTATGGCCTTCACATTTCGTTGAAGACTAAGGCCAGGTCTAACTTGATTTTGCATCCCTTGAAATTCTTCATAGCACAGTATGCAAAGAAGGGTTCTTCAGTTTATGCTTGTTGAATTTGAATTTGAGAATAGTTCCATTCTTGCCTGCCAAAGAATTAAAAAGACCCTGAGCACTGATGACCAACGCTTCATTTAGCATTCAGCAATCATTTATTGAGTGTCTCCTATAGGCAGGTAGAGAAACAAAAGTGGCTAAGACACCTCGCTCTGCCTTCAACAAGTTCACAATCTGTTAGCACTTCTCTGAATTATCTGGATTTGGGTTCCAAGGTCAGCTGTGCCACCCAGGAATGACTTTTGGCAATCCCTTGCATCTTTAAGCCAGTTTCCTTATCCATCAGATGTGGATATAACAGTACCTACAACTATAGAACTTCAAGGATGACAAGGTTATTGTGCAAAAGACATGACACCATCTGGAGCATACAGCGTAATATATATAAGGATGCCAGTTTGAAGAGTAGGAAAAAAAGTCTCAGAGCAGACTGAATTGTAGACAGATACTAACACTAAATCATTGTCTTGTGGTCAGCCCCAAATACATTGTATCCTCAGCATTTTGTATGGTTCCTGGCCCAGAGTAAGTGTTCAGTAAATAATCATTGGATGGATGACTAAAATGAGGGGCCGGGCACGGTGGCTCACGTCTGTAATCCCAGCACTTTGGGAGGCCAAGGTGGGCAGATCACGAGGTCAGGAGATCGAGACCATCCTGGCCAACATGATGAAACCCCATCTCTATTAAAATACAAAAAATTAGCTGGGCGTCGTGTCGCGCACCTGTAGTCCCAGCTACTGAGGAGGCTGAGGCAGGGGAATCGCTTGAACCCGGGAGGCAGAGGTTACAGTGAGCCGAGATTGCGCCACTGGACTCCAGCCTGGTGACAGAGTGAGAATCCATCTCAAAAAATTAAATAAATAAATAAATAAATAAATAAATAAATAAAACGAGGGAGTAATTATGCCAAAAGGTAAGTCCACACACACTCCTTTCTTCAAATGGAAGAAGGTCTTTTACTGCCTACCACACACCCAGAAGTGGTGGCTGTTCTGTCAGTTTCCAGTGGTCTGAAACTGCTTAATGGTGCCTTTTGATAGTTCCTATGGTCCTTTCTCAACTTTTTTTTTTTTTTTTTTTTTGAGACAGAGTCTCACTCTGTCACCCAGGCTGGAGTGCAGTGACGTGATCTCGGCTCACTTCTACCTTTGCCTCCAGGGTTCAAGCGATTCTTCTGTCTCAGTCTCCCGAGTAGCTGGGATTACAGGTGCACGCCACCATGCCCAGCTAAATTTTGTATTTTTTAGTAGAGATGAGGTTTCGCCATGTTGGCCAGGCTGGTCTCAAACTCCTGGCCTCAAGTGATCTGCCCGCCTAGGCTTCTCAAAGTGCTGGGATTACAGGCGTAAGCCACTGCCCCTGGCCTGGTGAATTTCAATGTCAATATAGTCATAAATACTAACAGAGGAATTGAACTGAGTGACTTAGTGGTTAAGAGCTCAGGCACTGCCATCAGACAGACCTGGCCAAATCCTGATCTTGCCATTTGTGTGATCTTGGACAAATGACTTAACTTCTCTGAATTTGTAGCTCCTCATCCATGAAATACCAACATATCAATATCAATTGATATTGATATCAATATCACAGAACTGGTTTGAACATTTAATGAGATGAGATGTGGAAAACTCAGAACAAGGAAGTATGCAATAAGTGCTCAAGAAATGCAAGCTGTTATTGGTTTTTTGTTTTGTTTTGTTTTTGTTTGGGTTTTTTTTGTGTGTGTGTTTGAGATAGCGTGTCTCTCTGTCACCCAGCCTGGAGTGAGTGGCATGATGATAGCTCACTGCAGCCTCCAGCTCCTGGGCTCAGGGGATCCTTCCACCTCAGCCTCCCTAGTAGCTTGAAACAGGGTCTCACTCTTTCACCCAGGCTGGAGTGCAGTGATGTGATCATAGCTCACTGCAGCCTCAAACTCCCAGGATCAAGAGATCCTCCTGCCTCAGCCTCTTGAGTAGCTAGGACCATAGGTGCGTGCCACCATGCCCGGCTTGTTAATGTTTATTATATTTCATGACTATAGTGTCAAAATTAGCTTGTAGAGTGTGGTGAAGTCTTTTATTTAGAAAAGAAAGTCGTTGAAGAAAAATGGTTTAATACAGTTGAAAATGAAGGCAGAATCATGAGATGGGGGCAAGGTCTGGCTCAAACGAAAGCCTACCACTTCAGACAGGGAAGGGCAGTGGTGCAGCATGTGTTTTCTGTTGTTAGACTTGCTTGGTTCAAATTCCTTCTCTGCTGCTTACTAGATGATAGCTCTGGAAGTGACCTCTCCTGTTGAGCTTCAGTATAGGAAAATAATATTTGCTAATAGTGCCAATACCTCATAGGGCTGTCAAGAGGATTAACGGACACACAGTCCTGGTACAGAGTAAATAATTCGTAGATGGTGATTGTTAATCATTACTCAGGTTTCAAGGTGCTTGCTTGCTTCCTGGAAGTGTCTTTCTAATTCAACTTAGCTTCCAAGGCTGGAAGAAATGATATTTACAAAAGACTAGGCAGAGTAGCCAGGCGCAGCGGCTCACGCGTGTAATCCCAACACTTTGCGAGGCCGAGCCCTGCGGATCGTTTAAGCTCAGGAGTTTGAGCCCAGCCAGGGCAACATGGTGAAACTCTGTCTCTACAAAAAAATACAAAAATTAGCCAGGCATGGTGGTGCATGCCTGTGGTCCCAGCTACCTGGGAGGATGAGGCGGGAGGATCGCTTGAGCCTGGGAGGCAGAGGTTGCAGTGAGCCAAGGTCGTGTCACTGCACTCCAGCTTGGGCGACAGAGCAAGAATCCGCCTCAAAATAAATAAATAAATAAATAAATAAATAAATAAATAAATGTAAATAAAAGACTAGGCAGAGACCTAGTTTATAGAGAGAGAATAAAACAATATCCAAACATGAGGTCTTTCAACAAGGTGCTTTATTGGAGGGCACAGTGTGAGTTGAGGCAGGTAGAGGTGGTGCTTTTGAGAGGTGATATTCAACTCTGACAATACTTCTTGCTGTCCAGGTTCTTGTGTTCCTTGTTATATGGAGCTTTTGAAAAGCAGATGGCAGCATTGCGGTCGCAGTTGCAAATGAAGGCCTCACACTCTTTGTTTTTGCCTGGAGAGGGACAAGAGGAGAGGACTGAGCCAAGGTGGACCCTGTTTTGTACAATCCAGGGGCAAGAAGAATTAACTGCAACAAGCCGGCAGCTATTCCACTGATGCACATTTAGGGCTAACAGATTAAGCGAATACAAATACATCAGGATGCCCAGTTAAATTTGACTTTAAGATAAACAATGAATGCAATATTTGGGACATATACCCCCCAAAAAATTATCCATTGCTTAGCTGAGAGTCAAATTTATCTGGGCATCTTGTGTTTTTTTGTCTTGTTTTGTTTTGTTTTTAAGATGGAGTTTCCCTCTTGTTGCCCAGGCTGGAGTACAATGGCACGATCTCAGCTGACTGCAACTTCCGTCTCCTGGGTTCAGGTAATACTCCTGCCTCAGCCTCCCGAGTAGCGGGGACTACAGGTGCTCGCCACCATGCCCAGCTAATTTTTGTATTTTTAGTACAGAGGGGGTTTCACCATGTTGGCCAGGCTGGTCTTGAACTCCAGACCTCAAGTGATCCACCTGCCTCAGCCTCCCAAAGTGCTGGAATACAGGCTTCAGCCACCATGCCCAGCCTAGTTTCTCTACTTTAAAGCATGTATTTTTAAAATTATGGAACATCCTTAAATTGAATACTACATAGACATTTAGAAAAATTAGGTATGCCTGCACATGGAAATTTTCCCAAATAAAAAAAGCTAGTGTAAGTCCCAAAAATCTGGAGGAATATGTAACTGGTTATCTTTGGGTAGCAGGATTATAGATGCCTTCCACTTTCCAAAATAGATATTTATGTAAAGTTTAAAGTTGCATTATTTTTGGCTTGTTTACTTTTGTAACCAAAATAAACAATAAGATTACATTTAAAATGCATTTAAACTTTATTACATGTAATTTATGTATCTCTGCTTACCTTCAGGAATCTTATTAGTTTTGTTTCTCTCCAATACTTTATTTTATTTATTTATTTTTTTGAGACAGAGTCTCACTCTGTCACCCAGGCTGGAGTGCAGTGGTATGATCTTGGCCTCTGCAACCTCCGCCTCCCAGGTTCAAGCAATTCTCTTGCCTCAGCCTCCCAAGTAGCTGGGACTACAGGTGTGCATCACTACACCTGGCTAATTTTTGTATTTTTAGTAGAGATGGGGTTTCACCATATTGACCAGGCTGGTCTTGAACTCCTCACCTCAAGTGATCCACCCACCTTGGGCTTCCAAAGTACTGGGATTATAGGCGTGAGTCACTGTGCTCAACTGAGTTATTTTTAATTAATATGAACAAACGTCCTCTACTGCAGGTTTCTTGTCCTAGTTGCAAACATTAAAAAGAAATTGTGTGTGTGCGTGTGTGTGTGTGTGTGTGTGTGTGTGTATACATACGTGTATTTCCCTGGGGAGAGGGTTCATAGCTTTCAACAGATTTGTAAATTTGGCCTTCTAAAGTGGAACAGGAGGATGTATAAGCAAATTAAGCCATATTATTCAGTGATTAAAATAGTAACAATGGAAAAAATAGAAACAATAAAGGTCTGAGGCAATATGAAAAAGTCATGACAAGGTGATAAGTGAAAAGGCAGAATGCAAGATTGTATCTATTCTGCAAAGCTGTCAAGATTGTTTTTAAAAAAGAAAACGAATGCATATCTAGGCTATGCATTCATCAATTATTTATTGAGCACCTACTATATGCCAGGCACTGCTCTAGATCTGGGGATATAGCAATGAAGAAAATAGACAGTAATCGGCCAGGCATGGTGGCTCATGCCTATAATTCCAGCACTTTGGGAGGCCGAGGCAGGCAGATCACTTGAGGTCAGGAGTTTGAGACCAGCCTGGGCAACATGGTAAAACCCCGTCTCTACTAAAAATACAAAAAATTAGCAGAGCATGGTGGTGCACGCTTGTAATTCCAGCTGCTCAGGAGGCTTAGGCAGGAGAATTGCTTGAACCTGGGAGGCAGAGATTGCGGTGAGCTGAGTGGAGGTTGTGGTGATGGAGTGAGACTCTGTCTCAAAAAAAAAAAAAAAAAAAAGGAAGAAAATAGACAGTAATCCCTGTTCTGTGGATCTTACATTCTATTGGAAAGATGCAATATAAAGAAATAAGTGGCCAGGCATGGTAGCTCATGCCTGTAATCCCAGCACTTTGGGAGGCCAAGGTGGGAGGATTGCTTGAAGCCAGGAGTTCAAGTCCAGTCTGGCCAATGTAGTGAGACCCTGTCTCTACAAAAAAATTTAAAAATTAGCCAGGCATGGTGGTGCACGCTTGTAGTCCCAGCTACTTGGGAGGCTGAGGTCAGCAGATCCCTTGAGCTCAGGAGGTTGAGGCTGCAGTGAGCTATGGTTGCACCGCTGTGCTCATGCCTGGGTGACAGAGCAAGACCCTGCCTCTAAATAACAACAACAAAAAACAAACTATCACCACTTACAAGCTGTGTGATCTTGGGCAAATAGCTCAGCCTTCTGAGCCTCAGTTTTCTTATCTGTTAAGCGAGGATAATAATTGTACCTATCCCATAGTGTTGTGAGGATTAAAGGAGACACTGCCCAGAACCAAGAAAATTATCACTAAATCATGGCTGTTATTACTATTATTTCCCCCCAGCCTACTGAGAACCTACTAGAATTCATAGGTCAAGAAAGGGGTAAACCTACTGCTGCAGGTGATCTCAGAGTTAGAGCACGAGTATGAGTAGGTGTGGGTGTACGGGTTGTCCAGCAGAAATTTACAGCTGCTCAGCTTCTTGGCCTGGTCGTAGCAGTTGTCATGTGTCTGGCAGCACCTGGAAAGTGGGAGGGACAGCTGAGATAGTAGTAAGGGCAGAGCAATAGGTCAGCCCTCACCTGCCCACTCTCAGGAACAGGTGGGGATGACTTCGCCAAGATGCTCCAGGAGAAATGATCCTATGGCTTGAAAAAATATAAATCCTTTTATCATATATTTATTGGAAGCATTTTTTTTTTTTTTTTCGAGGCAGAGTCTTGCTCTGTTACCCAGGCTGGACTGCAGTGGCACGATCTTGGCTCACTGCAACCTCCGATTCAGTCTCCCAAGTTGCCGGGATTACAGGCGCTCACCACCACGTCCGGCTAATTTTTGTGTTTTTGGTAGAGACAGAGTTTCACCATGTTGGCCTGGCTGGTCTCGAACTCCTGACCTCAAGTGATCCACCCGCCTTGGCCTCCCAAAGTGCTGGGATAACAGGCATGAGCCACCGCGCTTGGCCTGAAAGCGAGTTTTAACATGGTTGCAAGCATACAGTAAAATCCTGTAATCAGAAGGTGCAGTGTGACACTTAACCGCTGCTAGAAAATGACACGTGGATTGTTGCTGTGATGTTTACTGTTGCCACATTCTGCCACTGGAGGGCAGCATCTCCCACTGTTTTGCATGTCGGTCATTGTTTCCATCTCTAACGGGGAGCGTTCGCTACAGGGTCCTCTTGGAACGTATTTCTTTATATGACAAGAGGTGAAAATATGTTATCCTTAGCAGATATGCAAGTCCCCTTTGTATGCCTCATGAGATCCTTGGTGTATGCCCCGCCCCGCCCCCGGCAGGCACTCCAGTTTTCCTCCAGGCGGATCACTTACTTGTCCAATTCATCCACGGGGGTGCCTGAGCCCCCCAAGCCACAGTAGCAGCCGTAGTTGTTGTATTCCAAGTAGGGGTCGCTCCCTGGGATCACACACTTGATCAATTTGCGGAACTGCCACACGGCCCGAGAGCTGATGCCGCTCTCGGCGGCAGCCACTGCAAGAAGACATAGCCAGAGTTCAAATCGGTCTGCCAGCACCCCGGGGACACACTGCCTTCCTGCTCCCTCGGGCCCCATGCTGCCTCCCTGACCCCTGCCAGCTGCCTCCTCCAAAGACCGTTGGACCCAGGAACCTGGTGAAGTGAAAGTGGGTAGAGGTTTTTTTTTTTTTTTTTTAAATGAAAACTTTATATATATAAAGTTTATATATGTGTGTGTGTGTGTGTGTGTGTATGTGTGTGTGTGTGTGTGTGTATATATATATATATATATATATATTCTTTTTCTTCTTCTTTTTGGATCTCACTCTGTTGCTCCCGGGGGAGTGCAGTGGTGCAATCATGGCTCGCTGTAACTCAGTCTTCCAAGTAGCTGGGTCTACAAGCATGGGCCACCACACCCCAGTAATGTTTTGTGTTGTTTGTGGATACGGGGTTTTGCCATATTGCCCAGGCTGGTCTCTGGGCTCCTGGACTCAAGGGATCCTACGGCCTCAGTCTCCTGAAGTGTGCTAGGATTACAGGCATGTGCCACCCAGCTAGGCCTGATAGTTTTTGTTTGTTTGTTTGTTTTGAGATGGAGTCTCGCTCTATCACCCATGCTGGAGTGCAGTGGCACGATCTCGGCTCATTGCAAACTCCACCTCCCGGGTTCATGCCATTCTCCTGCCTCAGCCTCCCTAGGCCAGATAGTTTTAAACTATCTGCATTGTTTATCCAGTGAATATTTATTGAGCACTTATTACGTGCCAGGCTGTGTCCTAGGAGCTAGAGATATAGCAGTGAACAGATATAATAATAATAATACTCTCTAACCTCATGGAGCTTACAACCTAGTGGGAGAGAAAAACAATAATAAATGTGATAAGGCTGGGCGCGGTGGCTCACGCCTGTAATCCCACCACTTTGGGAGGCCGAGGCAGGGGAATCACGAGGTCAGGAGATAGAGACCATCCTGGCCAACACGGTGAAATCCCGTCTTTATTAAAAATACAAAAAAATTAGCCGGGCGTGGTGGCGGGCGCTTTTAGTCCCAGCTACTGGGGAGGCTGAGGCAGGAGAATGACGTGAACCCGTGAGGCGGAGCTTGCAGTGAGCCAAGATCGCACCACTGCACTCCAGCCTTGGTGACAGAGCAAGACTCTGTCTCAAAAAAAAATGATAATAATAATAATAATAATAATAAATGTGATAAGTAAGGAAACTAGATACTCCATTAGAAAGGGGAAAGATAGAGCAGGATGAGGAGAAACTGAAAGGGAGGTCAGCCAACCTGGCCAACATGGTGAAAACCTGTCTCTACTAAAAAAATACAAAAAAAATTAGCCGGGCATGGTGGTGTGTGCCAGTTACTTGAGAGCTACAAGTCCCAGCTACTTGAGAGGCAGAGGCAAGAGAATTATTTGAAACCAGGAGGCGGAGGTTGTAGTGATCTGAGATCACGCCACCGCACTCCAGCCTGGGTGACAGAGTGAGCCCCTGTCTCAAAAATAAAATAAAGTGAAATAAAAATTAAAATAATAACATAAAATAAAATAAAATAAATGGGAGGTTGGCCTAACTACTTAGTTGACTAAGGTGGGAGGATCACTTGAGCCCACGAGTTGGAAGCTGCGGTGAGCTATGATCACGCCACCGAACTCCAGCCTGGGCGATAGAGCAAGACCCTGTCTGGAAAAAGAAAATAAAGGCAAGCTTTCTTAGCTCACGCAATCTGAGTTCAGACTTGCAGGTTGAAAAGGTGCCAGCCTTGAGGGAACCCCAATAGAGGAGCCCTTAAGCCCCACTGGGAACCTCGAATTGAGACTGCGGGGCTGGCCAGCCCTGTCTAGTGTGGCCTGTGGCCCCCATTCCGGAGGAGTTAGATCTTAGCTCACTTGGGAGAGAAAGGCGGGCGGAGCCCGGGAGACTTGCCTACCTGTGAGCAGCACAGCCAGCACAAGCAGTTTCATCCTGCAGTCAAGGAGGTGAGAGGAGAACTGAGATGACCAGTTTTGGTTATAGTCTTATAGTCCGTCTCCACACACCCCTGCCCAGATAAGGCTGGAGTGTTTGCTTTGCTTTGCTCTTGGCTGAGTCTGGGGCTGGCCTTGAATCTGTTGCTGGAATGACCCTGACGATTTGCCAGCAAGGGATCGTTGGAAAACATGTTATGCATTTGTCCTTAGCAACTGTTAACCAAAGGGATTGTTTTTTGGAGTTTTCAGAGCTCACAATCTTGACCCTCATACCCACCACTTTGTACTCAGCCCAGCTTCATGGGCTGGTTGGGGAAAGCAAAGCCATCAGTTCAGTCGGACGCTGGGATAAGGGAGACAAGAAGGAAGTGCAGCCTGGGCAACATAGAGAGACCTCATCTCTTTAAAAAAAAAAAAAATGTTAACCAGGTGTGGTGATGGATTGCACCTGTGATCCCAGCAACTCAGGGGGCTGAGGTGGGAGGATCTCGTGATCTAGGGAGGTCAAGGCTGCAATGAACTGTGACTGAGCCTCTGCAGCAGAGTGAGACCCTATTTCAAAAGGAAAAAAAAAAGATTGCTGCCTGCAGCCTCCATGTCTCAAGTGCCTGAATCTGTGCACTGGGTCTAGTTGAATAGTCCCATCAGTCATGCAGCTTGCAGATGAAGAGACAGGTTCAGAGAGGTGCGGTAACTTGCCCAAGATCACACAGTTGGCAGATGACAAAATAGGGCTCCAGTTTAGATCTGTCTGATTCCAAGACACAGGGTTTATTTTATCCCACCACTCCCCTCTGCAGTGTGGGTTTGTGAGAAGAACCTGGGCTTTGGATTCCAAAGGCCTGGATCTAATTTATAGAATACTAAAGGACATTAGAACTGGCATATCAGAGGCCAGGCGCAGTGGCTCACGCCTGTAATCCCTGCACTTTGGGAGGCTGAGGCAGCAGATCACCTGAGTTGGGGAGTTCAAGACCCGCCTGACCAACATGGAGAAACCCCGTCTCTACTAAAAATACAAAATTAGCCAGGTGTGGTGGCGCATGCCTGTAATCCCAGCTACTCGGAATGCTGAGGCTGGAGAATGGCTTGAACCCTGGAGGCGGAGGTTGCGGTGAGCTGAGATGGCGCCACTGCACTCCAGTCTGGAGAACAAGAGCAAAACTCCATCTCAAAAAAAAAAAAAAAAAAAAAAAAGAACTGTTACATCAAATATCGATATAACATTGTTTTGGTGAAATTCGCATAACATAACCACGTTTAAGTAAACAATTCAGTGGCATTTAGTACCTTCACAGTGTTGTGCAACCATCACCTGTACGGGGTTCCAGAACATTTTCATCACTCCAGAAAGAAACCCTGTACCCATTAGCAGTCACACTCCCTCAGCCCCTGGTAACTGCTCATCTGCTTCTCTCTCTCTTTTTTTTTTTTTTTTTTTTTTTTTTTTGAGACAGAGTTTTGCTCTCATCACCCAGGCTGGAGTACAGTGGCACAATCTCGGCTCACTGCAAACTCCGCCTCCCAGGTTCAGGCAATTCTCCTGCCTCAGCCTCCCATGTAGCTGGGAATTATAGGCACCTGCCACCATGCCTGGATAATTTTTGTATTTTTTGTACAGACAAGGTTTCACCATGTTGGTCAGGCTGGTCTCAAACTCCTGACCTCAGGTGATCCACACGCCTCAGCTTCCCAAAGTGCTGGGATTACAGGCATGAGCCACCTTGCCTGGTCTCTGATCTGCTTCTCTCGCTATAGATTTATAATTGGTTAACTTGGTGCTCTTCTGTTTCTATGTGACCTCTACAACAACCCTGTGGGGTAAGGAGGGCCTCGTTAATTTATTTATCTGTTTTTGTTTTGTTTTGTTTTGTTTTTAGAGACAAAGTATCGCTCTGTTTCCCAGGCTGATGTGCAGTGACACGATCATAGCTCACTGCAGCCTCAACCTCCTGGGCTCAAGCAATCCTCCCACCTCAGCGTCCCGATTAGTGGGGACTACAGACATGTGTCACCACAACTGGCTAATTAAAAAAATTTTTTTGGGCCAGGCACAGTGGCTCACACCTGTAATCCCAGCACTTTGGGAGGCCGAGGCGGGCAGATCACAAGGTCAGGTGATGGAGACCATCCTGGCTAACACGGTGAAACCCTGTCTCTACTAAAAATAAAAAAATAAGCCGGGGGTGGTGGTGGGCACCTGTAGTCCCAGCAACTCGGGAGGCTGAGGCAGAAGAATGGCGTGAACCCAGGAGGCAGAGCTTGCAGTGAGCCAGGATTGCTCCATTGGACTCCAGCCTGGGCGACAGAGCAAGACTCCATATCAAAAAAAATTTTTTTTTGGAGACAAGGCGTCTCCCTATGTTGCCCAGGCTGGTCTTGAACTCCTGGCCTCAAGTGATCCTCCCATCTAAGCCTCCCAAAGCATTGGGATCACAGGCATGAGCCACTGTGCCCAGCAACCTTGATAGTTTTGAAGAGTATTGGTCAGGATGACCCTTTCTTGGAATGTGTGTGTGTGTGTGTGTGTGTGTGTTGGAGTCTCACTCTGTTGCCCAGGCTGGAGTGCAGTGGCACAATCTCGGCTCACTGCAACTTCTTTCTCCCAGGTTCAAGTGATTTTTGTGCCTCAGCCTCTAAGTAGCTGGGATTACAGGCACATGCCACTGCACCCAGCTGATTTTTATTTATTTATTTTTATTTATTTTTGAGACAGAGTCTCACTCTGTCACCAGGCTGGAGTGCGGTGGTGTGATCTCGGCTCACTGCAACCTCTGCCTCCCGGGTTGAAGTGATTCTCCCACCTCAGCCTCCTGAGTAGCTGGGACTACAGGCGTGCACCACCACGTCCCCCTAATTTTTGTATTTTTAGTAGAGATGAGGTTTCACCATGTTGGCCAGGATGGTCTTGATTTCTTGACCTCGTGATCTGCCTGCATCGGCCTCCGAAAGTGCTGGGATTACAGGCGTGAGCCACTGTGCCCAGCTCTCTATTGGAATTTGTCCTATGTTTTTCTCATAATTAGATTAGAGTTATGGGTTTAGGGGAGGAAGACCACAGAGGCAAAATGCTGTTTCATCACATGGCTGTTTTATGTTTAATCATCTCTTTTCTGGGCCAGGCGCAGTGGCTCATGCCTGCAATCCCAGCGCTTTGGGAGGCTGAGGCGGGTGGATCACCTGAGGTCAGGAGTTCAAGACCAGCCTGACCAACATGGTGAAACCCCATCTCTACTAAAAATACAAAATTAGCCGGGTGTGGTGGTGCGCACCTGTAATCCCAGCTACTTGGGAGGCTGAGGCAGGAGAATCACTTGAACTCGGGAAGCATCGGTTGCAGTGAGCCAAGATTGTGCCACTGTGCTCTAGCCTGGGCAACAGAGCAAGACCCTGTCTCAAAAAATAAATAAAAATAAAAATGAAATACCATTAAAAATTCAGTTTCTTGGTCACAATAGCTACATTTTGAGGCTCATAGACACACGTGGTGGGTGGCTGCCAGATTGGCAGCCACAGAATGTTTCCATGATCCCAGAAGTTTCTGTTGGATAGGGCTGCTGTGGATTGTCACAGAGCCTGTCTCAGGGCTGCCCCATGGGAGGTGGGGGCCATGAGAACTAATGAAGGGGGCCTTGGGTAGGTCAGAATCCCACATCAGCTTGACTGAATGGCCCTGCCTCTGCAGCCCCAGAATGAGTGGAGTCTGCCCAAGCACAGCGAAGCCTTGCCCAGCAAAATCTTCAGTCCCTCTTATGTGGTTTCCTTGGGGTCATAACAAGACAGAGGACCAGGCACTGCTCCTAGATTTAGGCCTGAAGGACACTAAGTGGGTGACTGGGGTGGCTCAAAGAAGGAGAAGCAGCTGTGGTTGCAAGTAAAGTTATTAATTAACCTTTTATCCAGGCTGGAGTGCAGTGGCACAATCTTGGCTCACTGCAACCTCCACCTCACAGGTTTAGGTGATTCTCTTGCCCCAGCCTCCTGTGTAGCTGGGACTATAGGCATGTGCCACCACGCCTGGCTAATTTTTGTATTTTTATTAGAGATGGTGTTTTGCCATGTTGGCCAGGCTGTTCTCAAACTCCTGGCCTCAAGTGATCCACCTGCCTCGGTCTCCCAAAGTGCTGGGAATACAGGCGTGAGGCACTGCACCCGGCTATGAATTACTATTAACCGAGTGCTAACTCCATCCCAGGTCCCATATGCTAAGAACCTGGTACAAAGGTCGAGGTAGGTCCAAGTACAAACTTCATTTTATAGAGAAGACAGCTGAGGCTGAGAGAGGTTAAGTGACTGCCCCAGAGTCACACACCAGGACCAAGGTAAGAGTTGGATTTGGTTCTCATGCTACCATCTCAGGCCAGGGAGTACTGAAAGTCCCTTGAGGAAGGAAGAGATTCAGTTCAACCTACGACTTCCCTCCTTCCCCAGCCCATGAAAGCCTTCCTAAGGACAATCTGGACAAACTCCACGTGCTGGAGTTTAGACAAAGCACCTGGTGGGGAGGGGGTCAGGTTGCTGCCACAACCCTCTCCCCCTGGAAAGAGACATGCTAACTCTGACAGCCCAGACCTCTGCGGCCCCGGCCACAGAGGTGACAGTATAAGGGACCTGGAAGGGCACTGGGTAGCTCCCCAAGGCCCTGTGCTCTTTGTACCTTGACCTTCCACCACCCCAGATCCCTGCACAGGTGTGCAAAGCATAGCCTCTCCCAGCCTGGGAAAAACACAGTCTTCAGTGGAAAGTACAGCTAAGCATAGCTTCTTGACTCCTTCAGGTGATGGCATACCCACACTTTAGCAAGGTCACGTCTTCTTGGCTTCTAAAGGGTAAGGCTCCTGTTTCTAGGAAGTGCTTGACAGCAGCTGCCAGCTACCATTTGCTGAGTGTTTCTCTACGCTTGGCATTGTGCAAGCACTGTGCTTTACATATGTTGTCTTTCAGCCTAACAACACTCTTCTGATATAGTTATTATTGCTGTGATGGTTGTCATCATCTTCCCCATCTTATAGATGATGAAGCAGGTTCAGAGAGTTTAAGTAACTTTCTCAAAGTCACATGGCTAGAAGGTGGTGGAGAAAAAATCTGAACCTGTGTCTACCTGCCTCTGATTCCTGCTCTCTCCAGTGATAACAACAGCAGCAGCAGCAGCAATTAACATGCTGTGAGGCTGTGCTAGGAAGGATACTAAGAGCCTTGCATAGGCTAGCCCACCATCAGGTGCCAAGGAGCAAGTTGAGGCAGTATACCGGTTTATTTATTTTTTATTTATTTATTTATTTTTGAGACGGAGTCTCACTCTGTCGCCCAGGCTGGAGTGCAGTGGCACGATCTCGGCTCACTGCAAGCTCCGCCTCCCAGGTTCCCGCCATTCTCCTGCCTCAGCCTCCCGAATAGCTGGGACTACAGGTGCCTGCCACCACACCCGGCTAATTTTTTTGTCTTTTTTAGTAGTGATGGGGTTTCAGCGTGTTAGCCAGGATGGTCTCGATCTCCTGACCTCGTGATCCGCCTGCCTCGGCCTCCCAAAGTGCTGGGATTACAGGCGTGAGCCACTGCGCCCGGCAATATACCAGTCTAATGAAAACTTTTTCCACTTCCAAAGCCACCATCCTCAGTGTCCAGATCTTCCTGACAGCCCCCTAACTGCTACAATGGCACTGTCTACCTCCCCATCTATCCAGAGAAGGGATAATGTAGTTAGTGGTTCCCAAACTTGACTGATCCCTGGACTCCGCTGGAAAACTTGAAGAGTGATATAGCCCTGGCATGATGGCTCAGGCTTATAATCCCAGCTACTCGGGAAGCTGAGGCGGGAGGATTGCTTGAGTCAGGAATTCAAGGCCTACATTGTGCTGTGATTGCACCACTCTACTCCAGCCTGGGCAACAGAGGGAGACCCTGTTTCAAAAAAAAAAAAAAAAAAGGTAATACAGATTATTGGAACATAATACATGCAGGTTGGTATAGGATCTGAAATCTGTGCTCGCTCTCTCTTTTTGTTTTTTTTTTTTTTTTGAGATGATGTCTGGTTCTGTCACCCAGGCTGGAGTGCAGTGGCATGATCTTGGCTCATGGAGAACCTCTGCTAGGGGTACTGCTATACAGATAACCTGAAACTATAGATGTGACTTTGGAATTAGATAACAGGCAGAGGTTGGAACAGTTTGGGGGGGTCGCTCAGAAGAAGACAGGAAGATGTGGGAAAGCTTGGAACTTCTTAGAGACTTGTTGAATGATTTTGACCAAAATGCTGATAGTGATATGGATAATGAAGTCCAAGCTGAGGTGGTCTCAGATGGAGATGAGGAACTTACTGGGTACTGGAGCAAAGGTAATTCTTGCTATGCTTTAGCAAAGAGACTGGTGGCATTTTGCCCCTGCCCTAGACATCTGTGGAACTTTGAACTTGAGAGAGACTATTTATTTAGGTTATCTGGCAGAAGAAAATTCTAAGCAGAAAAGCATTCAAGAGGTGATGTGGCTTTTTCTGAAAGCATTCTATCATGTGCATTCACAAAGAGATGGTTTGAAATTGGGACTTATGTTTAAAAGGGAAGCAGAGCATAAAGGTTTGGAAAACTTGCAGCCTGACCATGTAGTAGAAAAGGAAACCCCATTTTCTGGGAAGTCAAGCTAGCTGCAGAAATTTGCATAAGTAACAAAAAGCCAAATGTGTTAATGGCCAAGACCATGGGGGAAAATGTCTCCAGAGCACATCAGGAATCTTCATGGCAGCCCCTCCCATCACAGGCACAGAGGCCTGGGACAGAAAAATGGTTTCATGGGTCAGACCCAGGGCCCCATTGCTCTGTGTAGCCCCCAGACATGGTGCAGTAGACTTCTGCCTGGATATCCAGGCATTTTCATATGTATTAGTCAGTTTTCATGCTACTGATAAAGACATACCCAAGACCGGGAAGAAAATAAAGGTTTAATGGATTTACAGTTCCACCTGGCTGGGGACGCCTCCACAATCATGGCAAAAGGTGAAAGGCACGTCTCACACGGTGGCAAAACAAGAGAAGAGATCTTGTGTAGGAAAACTCCCCCTTATATAATCATCAGATCTCGTGAGAGCTGGTACCAATTCTCTGTATTAGTCTGTTCTCACACTGCTATAAAGATACTACCTGAGACTGGGTAATTTATCAAGAAAGGAGGTTTAGTAGTTCCACATGGCTGGGAAGCCTCAGGAAACTTACAATCATGGCAGAAGGCAAAGGGGAAGCAAGGCACGTCTTAAATGGCAGCAGGAGAGAGAGAGAGCAGAGTGGGGAGTGCTACTTTTTTTTTTTTTTTTTTTTTTGTAGACAGAGTCTCGCTCTGTAGCCTAGGCTGGAGTGCAGTGGCACGATCTCGACCTCGGCTCACTGCAAGCTCCGCCTCCCGGGTTCACGCCATTCTCCTGCCTCAGCCTCCTGAGTAGCTGGGACTACAGGCTAATTTTTTGTATTTTTACTAGAGACGGGGTTTCACCGTGGTCTCAATCTCCTGACCTCGTGATCCGCCTGCCTCGGCCTCCCAAAGTGCCAGGATTACAAGCGTGAGCCACTGTGCCTGGCCGGGAGTGCTACTTTTAAACCACTGGATCTTGTGAGAACTCACTATCATGAGAACAGCATGGGGGGAACCACCCCCATGATCCAATCACCTCCCACCAGGTCCTTCCCTGGGGATTACAATTCCAGATGAGATTTGGGTGGGGACACAGAGCCAAACCATATCACTCACATACTTCTTTTTTATTGGCTATTTTAAAGCAAATCATAGCTCTCAAGTCATTTTATTCATAAGCACTTCTGTATGCATTTCAAACTTTAAGAATTTTTTAATTCTGGTAAAAAACACATAAAGTTTACCATCTTAACCATATTTGAATAGGCAGTTCAGTAGTGTTCAGTATATTCACACTGCTAACCTTTTTCATCTTGCAAATCTGAAACTGCACCCATTAAACAACTCTCCTTTCCCCTTGCCCTAGCCCCTGGTAACCACCATTCTACTTTTTGTTTCTATGAATTTGACGAATCTCAGTACTTCATGTAAGTGGAATCGTATAGTATTTCATCCACAGTCTTATTTCACATAACACAACGTAACCTGATGTCCTCAAGGTTCATCCATGTTGTAGTATATGCCAGAATTCCCTCCTTTTTTTTTTTTTTTTTTTTTTTGAGACAGAGTCTTGCTCTGTCGCACAGGCTGGAGGTTGGAGTGCAGTGGCACTATCTTGGCTCACTGCAACCTCCACCTCCTGGGTTCAAATGATTCCCCTGCCTCAGCCTCCCAAGTAGCTGGGATTACAGGTGCCCACCACCATGTCTGACTAATTTTTGTATTTTTAGTAGAGACAAGGTTTCACCAGGTTGGCCAGGCTGGTCTTGAACTGCTGACCTCAGGTGATCCACCTGCTTTGGTCTCCCAAAGTGCTGAGATTATAGGCATGAGCCACAGCACCCAGCCCAATTTCCTTCCTTTTTAAGGCTGACTAAATAGTCCATTGTATGGATAGACCACATTTTATGTATCCATTTATCCATTGATGGACTTTTGGGTTGTTTCTACCTTTTGGCTATCATGAATACTGCTGCTGTGAACACTGGCGTACAAATATCTGTTTGAAGGGCTGGGTCCGGTGGTGCACACCTGTAATCCCAGCAATGAGTGTGAAGTGGTATCTCATTGTCAACACTAAGCTCTGAGTCAAGTGGAAAGTAAAGACCTTCCCAGGAGGAAAGCAGGAGGGAGAAGGTGCAGAGAATATTTAAAAATATCCACACTGATTATTTAAGCTAAAGGCACTTGAAAAACAGCAAGAACAAGATGATCACTCTCACCTTTGTGCTGTTTCTTAAAGGCAGAAGATGATGAAATTCCTGAGTGAAAGACCCCCAACCAGTACTGGAAGGAAAGGCAACATCCTTATCTTCAAGGGCGAGAAGCTGGTACCAAGATAATTCTGTGCAGACCCTTGTTAAAGTAACTTAAAAAAATTTTTTTTGAGACAGGGTCTTGCTCTGTCACCCAGGCTGGAGTACAGTGGTGCCATCTCAGCTCACTGCAGCCTCTGTCTCCCTGGCTCAAGCAATCCTTCCGTCTCAGCCTCCCAAGTAGCTGAGACTACAGGCCTGTACCACCATCCATCAGCTAATTTTTGTATTTTTTTGTAGAGATGGGGTTTTACCATATCACCCAAGCAGGTCTCGGACTCCTGGACTCAAGGGATCCGCCTGCCTCAGCCTCCCAAAGTGCTTTGATTACCGTTGTGAGCCAGTGTGTCCAGCCAAAATAGGTTTTTTTTTCTTTGAGACAGAGTCTCACTCTGTCACCCAGGCTGGCGTGCAGTGGCGTGACCCTGGCTCACTGCAACCTCTGCCTCCCGGGCGCATTCTTGTGCCTTAGCCTCCCGAGTAGCTGGGACTACAGGTGCGTGCCACCATACCCGGCAAATTTTTTGTATTTTAGTAGAGATGGGGTTTCACCATGTTGCCCAGGGTGGTTTCGAACTCCTGAGCTCAGGCGATCCACCCGCCTTGGCCTCCCAAAGTGCTGGGATTACAGGCGTGAGCCACCATGCGTGGCCCAAAATAGCTATCATCTTTTAAGCTTCTCCAACATAATTGAGTGGCTTTTTCATAATTGACTATTCTTTGTCCAATCCAGTATATAAGTAACTCTAACTGCTGCTTTAGGTCTTCATTTCTCTCTCTCTTTTTGAGTGAGAGCATCTTGCTCTGTCCTCCAGGCTGGAATGCAGTGTCAAGAACACGGCTCACTGCAGCCTGCAACTCCCAGGGCTCAAGCAATCTTCCCACCTCTATCCCCTGAGTAGCTGAGACCACAGGCTTGTGCCACCATGCCTAAATAATTTAATATTTTGTACAGATGAAGGTCTCGCTATGTTGCCCAGGCTGGTCTTGAACCTCTGGTCTCAAGCACTCCTTTTGCCTCAGCCTCCCAAAGTACAGGTATGAGCCACCACACTGCCTTCATTTCTTTATGGAGGCTCCCATGCCACGCACAACTTTTGATAAATAAATGTGTATGCTTTTCTCCTGTTCTTTTTTTTTTTTTTGAGACAGAGTCTCACTCTCACCCAGGCTGGAGTGCAGAGGCATGATCGTGGCTCACTGCAGCCTCCACCTCCCGGGTTCAAGCGACTTTCCTGCCTCAGCCTCCTAATTCGCTGGGACTACAGGCGCCCACCCCCACGCTCGGCTAATTTTTGTATTTTTAATAGACACGGGGTTTCGCCACGTTGGCCAGGCTGGTCTCGAACTCCTGATTTCAAGTCATCTGCCCACCTCTGCCTCCCACAGTGCTGGGATTATAGGCATGAGCCACCGTGACTGGCCCTATTCATCTATCTTGTGTCAATTTAATTCTTGGATCCTGCCAGGACGCTAAGAGGATGGAGGTGAGTCCTGCCATCCCTACAGCAGGAAAATGAGGTATCCCTTAATGCACACAGACATAAGACACTCACAAGCCCAGCAACGTTTTCAAATAATTTATTAGGAATTTAAAACTGAAAATAAAACCTGGAAAAAGAAGTTACAGATGTGGAGAGAAGAGACACCGGAGGGTGGTAACTTGCTGGCTTCGAAACACCATGTAACATCTTAAAAAAAAAAAAAAAATCCCCAAACAAATCAGAAAACGGAATTCCAGGGTCCTGAGCCCATGGTTGGGCCCAGTGGGGTGGAAGGGTATGGGGATAGGGGAGAGGGAAGCTAAGTGTCTCAGGACTCAGCTCAAACGTGTAGAAAATTAAAAATAAAAACCAATAAAATGCAGCTTCTCTTTTATTAGGAAACATTAAAAAAAAAAAAAAAAAAAAACCAAAACACGAACAGCCGCGCATCTCAGTAACAAAGATTATTGCTTTGTGTTCTCAGGGCTGGTAGGTTAAGCACCTGACACAGACAATTAACTCTCCAAAGGCGGGGTTTCCGGGTGGGGGCGATGCTGGGGAAGAGAGCTCAGGCCCTGGGCCTCAGAACTGGGGGACAGGGACACACAGAAGGGGGATGGCAGTGGGTGGGCCTTGGCCCTGCCACGCCAGCCAGGCCACTGTTCATGAAGGTCCAATGCCCTGAACATCTCTTCTTCCTTGGAAGGGGGCTCTGGGGTGAGGGCTGCCAAGGGACTCTGGCTGTGGGGTCATCCTGGTGGGAAACTTCAGTGAGAGAATGTGGGGGTTCCCTGAGACGCCCTTTGCTTTCCCCTGGGGTCTGCCCTTGCCAGAGCGTCCCCTGGTGCTCACTCATTGCGGGGGTCGAGGAGGAAGAGGGGATAGACTGAGCAGAAACCATGAAGACCCAGCCTAGGTAGGGGGCAGGGGAGACCTTTGGAGAGTTAATTCCCGTCCAGCAGTGTCTCCGGGCAAGCCCTGCTCTTCCCGCGCCCTTTGCCCCCACACTGGGTTTTCGGGGTGGGTAGGTCCAACCAAGGCCTTGACCCCGAGGGCCTGAGAGAGCGGGCCTGCCGTGGCCACAGCTGAGGCCTGCAAGCTTACAGTAACGGTGTCTGAGGGGACAGAAACAGGGGAGGGGGGAGCCCCTCACCCCCGAGGGGCCTTAGAGAGGGGTGGGCACATCACCTCACAGTATTTACATATGATACAGGACGGGATGGTTCCAGGGGCTCGGCCTGGCCTCCCTGCAGCCCTGCCCTCCTCTCCAGGGCTGGAGGGAGGCAGCCAGGGGCCCACAACCCAGATAGACACTTTGTTCTCAGCTGGTGGGGGGCACCTGGCCCCTTGCCCCCTGCGGCCTGGGGCTTCACATTCACAAACCTAGAAATAGTTTAAAAACGGTTTCTTAAAAAAAAAAACAAAAAAAAAAAAAAAAAAAGGAAAGAGTAAAGGAGGGGAAATCAGAATAAAAAACAGGGGTTGGGGCTGCGGCCTGTAGCAGGCTCCCTCCGCCTTCACTCTAGCTATGCACAAATCCAAAAGCCTTCTGGGGAGGGGCTGGTCCTAGGGGGGCGCGGCAGGGAGGGAGGGACCAGAGGGCTGGGGTGGGCAACCGGCTAATCCAAAATAAATAAAAGCAGGGCCGGGAGAGGGGCGGGTGGGGATGGGGGCAAGGGCGAAGAGGGGGACGTTAGTAGGGGAGCCAGACGCTGTCGGGGGGTAGCAGGGCAGGGGCAGGGGCCGGGCCCGGGGAGTTGGGGGGCAGGCAGTAGCGGGTCCGAGTCGCTGCGGGGGAGGGGGCGGCGGCTGCGGCTGAGGTCTCCCGCCCCCTCGCTGGCTCACTCGTGGTCCTCAGTCAGCTGCAGGCTGGGGCACTGGGAACAAAGCCATGAGATTATGGGGGCTCCTGGGGCACACGCAGCCCTCCCCAGTCCTCTCCCAGAAGAGATTTGTTCATTAACTATCCACTTTCTTCTTACTTTTTTTTTCAGAGACAGGGTCCAGCTCTGTTGCCCAGGCTGGAGTGCAGTGGCAGTGATCATAGTTCACTGCAGCCTCAACCTCCTAGGCTCAAGTGATCCTCCTGCCTCAGCCTCCTGAGAATATGGGATTACAGGTAATATCTGGGACTACGGGGGAAGGCAAACACACCCTGCTCATTTTTGTTGTTTTAGCAGAGATGGGGATTCACTATATTGCTCAGGCTGATCTTGAAGTCTTGGTCTCAAGCCATCCTCCAGCCTTGGCCTCCTAAAGATCTAGGATTACGAATGTGAGCCACTGCACCCAGCCAGACTTTGCACTTTCTGTTCCCTGGTTGGATGGCTCTTTCCCCAGATTTTGAATGGCTGGATTTATTTAAATGTCACCTTCTCAGAGATACCTTCTCCGAACCCCACATCTAAAATAGCCCTGTGATGCACAATCTGGAATTATCTCATACGTTCACTTGATTTTTGTCCTGTGAAATGAGAGAAGACTTTGTCCGTCTTGTTCATCCCTCTTTCCTGGAATAGGGCTCATAAATGAATGGGTGAATGCACAGAATATCATGGGCTCACAGTCTCCCGCCATCTGGATAGACACTGTGATGGCCGTGTACACAGTCCCACAAGTCAAGGTATCCTGTTGCTTTTTTGTTTGTTTGTTTGTTGAGGTGGAGTCTTGCTCTGTTGCCCAGGCTGGAGTGCAGTGGCCTGATCTCGGCACACTGCAGCCTTTGCTTTCTGGTCCAAGCAATTCTTGTCCCTCAGCCTCCCGAGTAGCTGGGATTACAGGTGCACACCACCACACCAGCCAAGTTTTGTATTTTTAGTAGAGATGGGGTTTTACCATGTTGGCCAGGCTGGTCTAGAACTCCTGACCTCAGGTGATCCACCCGCCTCGGCCCCCGAAAGTGCTGAGCTTATAGGCGTGAGCCACCGCACCTAGTCAAGGTATCCTGTTTTGATAGCTGTGTACTATACCACTATACACATACACTAATTTGTTTAACCACTCTCCTTTTGATGGATATTTCAGTTATTTGCAGTTTTAAAAATAAATGCCTAGAAGTGGAATTGTTGGGTGTAAGGGCATGAATGTTTGAAACAGGAACAAACATTGCCAGACTGTCCCGGGAACCCCTGAGCCACTGTACTTACTTGTTTCTCCCGTATCTTTATCAATGCTGGCAGTGTTCAGCTTAAAAAACCTTTGTGGCTGGGCCCAGTGGCTCATGCCTGTAATCCCAGCACTTTGGAAGGCCGAGGCAGAGGAGGATCGTTTGAGCCAGGAGTTCAAGACCAACCTGGGCCGCATAATGAGACCCCATCTCTACAAAAAATTTTTAAAAAAATCTTAGCCAGGCATGGTGGCTTGTTCCTGTGGTCCCAGCTACTTGGGAGGCTGAGGTGGAGGATGGCTTGAGCCTAGGAGTTCCAGGCTGTGGCGACCTGTGACTGCACACTGCACTCCAGCCTGGGTGACAGTGAGACCCCATCTCTATTAAAAATAATAATAATAATAATAGGGCCAGGCACGGTGGCTTACCCCTGTAATCCCAGCACTTTGGGAGGCCGAGGCAGATGGATCACTTGAAGCCAGGAGTTTGAGACCAGCCTGGCCAACATGGCAAAACCCGCCTCTGCTAAACCAAAAAAATACCAAAATTAGCCAGGCATGGTAGCACATGCCTGTAATCCCAGCTACTCGGGAAGCTGAGACATTAGAATTGTTTGAACCCAGGGGACGAGGTTGCAGTGAGCCAAGACTGTGCCACTGCACTCCAGCCTGGGCGACAGAGCGAGACTCCATCTAAAAAAATAGAATAAAAAATAATAAAAGATCTTAAAAAATCTTTGTGGCCTACCCTGGTGGCTCACACCTGTAATCCCAGCACTTTGGGAGACCAGGGCAGGAGGATCCCTTGAGCCCAGGAATTTGAGACTAGCCTGGGCAACACAGTGAAACCTTGTCTCTACAAAAAAAGTAAAAAAATTAGCCAGGCATGGTGGCATGTGCCTGCAGTCCCAGCTACTTGGGAGGAGTCTGAGGTGGGAGGATCCCTTGAGCCCAGGAGGTCTGGGTGACAGAACGAGATCTTGTCTCAATAATAATAATCTTTGCCAACCTGATAGGTGGGATGTGAAGCCTTACTGTTGCTTTGATTTCTGTATTTAAATGGAGTAGGGTGAGCAGCTTTTCATGTTTATTGACCACAGCTGGTATAAAGATCTGTCTCCCCTGGGACTGTGATTCTTGAGGGCAGGGATGGGGTCTGTGTCCGAGATTCGATGGCCCAGGACAGGCTTCCCCAGTGCCACCCCACCACCTGTCCCCACCTCCCCCCCCATCCTCACCTCCTGCCACCGTCCCCTGCTTCAGTGGTACCCATTGGTGAAGGCTGTGGCAATCAAAGGGCCCTGAAAAGGAAAGCATTTGACTCCTAGACTCCTGGGAAAGTAGAGGAAGATCAGGGGCTCCTTCTCTCTCTGCAGGATATCTGAGGTGAGGCAAGACCCCTCTATACCTGCCTGGATCGTCCCCCCATTGCAGGTCTGCCTTCCCAGATCGCCCGCCACTGCAGGTCTGTCCAAAGATTCTCCAACAAAGGGCCAGGGAATCTGCACAAACCAGTACCCTGGATAAAACCAGGGCACCCCGGGCTGGAATTGAACCTCCATGCGAGCAGAGACGCCATGTGTCTCATTTTCACCTAGAGCCCGCTATGCCTGGCATTCAGAGGCGATAGCTGAGTGTCCACTGAATGAATGATAACCCCCACTGTTCTTCCTGAGTGACTCTCCATTCATCCTCCCTCACCCTCCTTTTGCCCCCAAAGACAAAGAAGGTCTCTCCCTTCCCCAACCTGGGGGTGTCTCAAGGTGTGGGGGGTGAGGTGGAGGCCGCCAGGCCTGGCCACTCACCCCAAGACTGTGGCCGAAGCCGGTGCTGGGGGCAGGGCTGGCGGCGCTGATGTAACTGCTGACCCCCGAGTCCTGGTTGGCTGCCCCGTAGAGCTCAGCCATGGGGCCGGGGCTGGTGGTCCCCAGGAAGCCCCCTGTGCGGCTGGGAGTCGAACCTGGAGGGGGAGCCATCGTCCAGGGGTGAGAGCCTGGCAACCCAGAAAGAAGACGGTGATAGCCCCGGTGCTCTCTGCCACCCCACGGCACCCCCTCAAGCCTGTCCCACCCACCCTGACCTGGACCCCCACATTTCAGGAAGTCCTGTGGGCCCACCTCCTGGAGATCTCCCCACACCCATCCACCCAGTCACCCCAGCCCTGACCCCCATCATCTCATCTGACCACTCAGCAGCCTCCTCTCCTGAGCCCCTTCCCAACCTCACCCCACCTGGCAACTGAATGCATGTTCTAAACCCTGACCCGCAACCCTCTGCTACTTGCAATTTCCACTGTCTCCCCAGCACCCGGGCTCCTTCTGCCTCTTTTCTCCACTCCCTACTTCTGCACTCTCCACACCCACTGGCCTCCAAGCCTTTGTATATGCTATTCCCTCAACCAGAAACACTTTTCGTCCTCTTTGCCTTTGAATGCGAAGTTAAGGGGCCCTTCCTCTTGGAAGCCTTCTCTGGCCTTTCCTAGAGGCCCCAGCTGGGAGCTTCTCTGGTACCGGACACCCCCTAGTGCAGCAGCATCAGCCATCAGCATTATTGCCTTTTTTTTTTTTTTTTTTTTGGAGACGGAGTCTCGCTCTGTCGCCCAGGCTGGAGTGCAGTGGCCGGATCTCAGCTCACTGCAAGCCCCGCCTCCCGGGTTCACGCCATTCTCCTGCCTCAGCCTCCCAAGTAGCTGGGACTACAGGCGCCCGCCACCTCGCCCGGCTAGTTTTTTGTATTTTTTTTTTTAGTAGAGACGGGGTTTCACCGTGTCAGCCAGGATGGTCTCGATCTCCTGACCTCGTGATCCGCCCGTCTCGGCCTCCCAAAGTGCTGGGATTACAGGCTTGAGCCACCGCGCCCGGCCCATTATTGCCTTTTTAATACCTGATGCCACCACCAGGCTGCAAGCCCTGGAAGGCAGAAACCCTGTCAGTCTTTTTTTTTTTTCCCTTTTGAGACAGACGGAGTCTCACTCTGTTGCCCAGGCTAGAGTGCAGTGACGTGATCTCAGCTCACTGCAACCTCCACCTCCCAGGTTCAAGCGATTCTCCTGCCTTGGCCTCCCGAGTAGCTGGGATTACAGGCGTGCACCACCACGCCCGGCTAATTTTTGTAGTTTTAGTAGAGACAGGGTCTCACCATGTTGGCCAGGCTGCTCTGGAACTCCTGACCTCAGGTGATCTGCCCACCTCGGCCTCCCAAAGTGCTAGGATTACAGGCAGGAGCCACCTCGCCCGGCCGACCCTGCCAGTCTTGCTGCTGGCTGGCTCGCCCATGCTGGCACGATGCCCAGCACAGAGCAGGTGATCAGTTGATACTTGAGTAAATGAACAAGTGTCCCTCTGCAAAGGGGTGGCAGTGGCCACCTCCCCTCCCCTGGACTTCTCTGCTCCCTGTGCTGCCTCATCTCTCTTCCTGCACCCCGGAAGAGCTCACCTGTCCCTCGAACCACAGCCGCCGCCGCCGCTGCTGCCGCCATAGGTCCGTAGGCAGTGAGAGGAATGGCTGAAAAGAAAGCGATGGGCACATCAGCATGGCAGTGGGGGCAGAGGTGGGTGAAGGAGGCCCCTACCTTCTAGCCAGAGCCTCTCCAGCCTGGCCTTACCTCACAGGGGTCCATGTAGCCCCAGGGTCAAGGCAGAAAAGGCTACCTTGGGCCACCATCTGTGTCCTGACCCATGACATGAATGGAAAAAGGTGGGAGAGAGCACAGCTTCCCAGTGAGTAGCTGAGCCTCAATTTCTGCCCTGGACTGGGGGGCACATGCCCCAACGACCCAAAGCTCACGGAGGGTGGAGGCAGGGCACCCAACCCTGAGCAGCTGTGAAAGTTGCCCACAACTGCCCCCTTCTCCAGGGTGCCCTTGGCAAAACAGGGGGCACTTGGCCTAGAGGTGCCTGGGAGCTCACATCCTTCTTCACAGCCCACAACAGCTAGTGATAGATGACACACGGGACAGGCCCCCAGGCCTGCTGCTCCCAGGTAGAGCGCCCCAGGGGTCAGGCTGGGGCTGGGCTCCCACTGAAGCCACAGCTTTGCACGACACCCTCTGCTGCCTGTCCTGCTCCCCTCGCCCCTACCCCCTGAGAGCACCCCAAGTGCCTCCCTGACCCCCAGAAATGACCACTGCCTCCCCCAAATCCCGTCAGCCTCCTTGTTTGCCATCTCCTCTTCAGACACAGGCACCTATCCCCTTGTTTGCTGTCTGCCTTCATCTTCACCTCTGCAGCACCTAGCACCTTGCCTTGTACACAGCAGGTGTTTAATAACTGCTGAAGGAGTAGAAAGGGCCTCTGCTTAAAACACCTAGTGGCTTGAATGGCTTGAGCCTGGAGCTCCCCGGGCTGAGAGGTGAGCACCTCCTACTGTGAATCTTTCCTGAAAACTTTACATACAGTGGGCTCCTTCTCACTCAGATGCCACCTCCTCTAAGAAGTTTTCCCTGAATACCCCCACTGAGGTGGCCCTTTGTCCCCAACCCTAACGCCTTAGCACATTTCCCTGCTTTAATTTCCTTATGGAACTTCTCACCCTCCAAAAATATACTGTTTTAAATTAATTTTTTTGTAAAGATAGGGTCTTGGAAAGGCCAGGTGCGGTGGCTCATGCCTGTGATCCCAGCACTTTGGGAGGCCAAGGCAGGCGGATCACCTGAGGTCGGGAGTTCAAGTCCAGCCTGACCAACATGGAGAAACCCTGTCCTTACTAAAAAAAATACAGAAAAAAAAAAAATTAGCTGGGCGTGGTGGCACATGCCTGTAATCCTAGCTACTTGGGAGGCTGAGACAGGAGCATCGCTTGAACCCGGAAGGTGGAGGTTGTGGTGAGCCAAGATGGTGCCATTGCACGCCAGCCTGGGCAACAAGCGCACAACTTCATCTCAAAAAAAAATAATAATAATAAAATAAAATATAGGGTCTTGGTATGTTGCCCAGGCTGGTCTGGGCCTCAAGCTATCCTCCTGTGTTCGCCTCCCAACTCCTCCTGTGTTGGCCTCTCAAAGTGTTGGGATTACAGGCCTGAGCCATAGCACCCAGCCCAAAAATATCTTATTTGCTTTGGGGATACTCAGGTAAGCCTTTCTTGTTTTCCTTGATTTTTTTTTTAGACAGAGTCTAGCTCTGTTGCCCAGTCTGGTGTGCAGTGACATGATCTTGGCTCACTGCGACCTCTGCCTCCTGGATTCAAGTGATTCTCCTGGCTCAGTCTCCTAAGTAGCTGGGACTACAGGCATGCACCATCATGCCTGGTTAATTATTTTTTATTTTTTATTTTTAGTAGAGATGGGGTTTCACCATGTTGGCCAGGCTGGTCTCAAACTCCTGACCTCAGGTGATCTGCCTGCCTCAGGTTCCCAAAGGGCTGGGATTACAGGTATGCACCACCACGCCCAATTAATTTTTGTATTTTTAGTAGAGACGGGGTTTCACCATGTTGGCCAGGCTGGTTTTGAACTCCTGACTTTAAGTGATGCACCTGCTGTAGCCTCCCAAAGTGCTGGGATTACAGGCATGAGCCACCATGCCTGGCCTGTTTACTTGTTTACTGCTGTCTCCTTCCTCTGGAATTTCAGTTCCAGGAACGCAGGAACCTTGTCTGTCTCATTCACTGTTGTGTCCCCAGTGCCTGGTACAATTAATATTTATTGAATGCATGAAAACCACCCAAATCTCCTTTTCTGGGAGAAAGCTCAGGATCCCAGGTGCCCAAGCACCATCCTAACCTACCCCCTGCCTGCCAAGATATCTTTTTTTTTTTTTTTTTTGAGACGGAGTCTCGCCTGTGCTCCCAGGCTGGAGGCAGTGGCCTGATCTCGGCTCACTGCAGCGCCCGCCTCCCCGGGTTCACGCCATTCTCCCGCCTCTCCCAAGTATTGAGACTACATGCTCGGGCCACCACGCCTGCTAGTTTTTTGTATTTTTCTAGTAGAGACGGGCTTCACCCATGTTAGCCAGGAGGGTCTCGACCTCCTGACCTGGATCCACCCGCTTCTGCCTCCCAAAGGCTGGGAGCCAGGGTTTGAGCCATCAAGGCCCGCCAAGATATCTTTTTAGAGACATTTCTTCTGTCATTTCTTTAAGGCCAGGGATTGAGCTCTGAGGTCTGTTGTTTCAGCTCACTTAGGGCATTTCCCATAAAGCCAGAGGATAACCCTTAGCATGCTTTACCATAATTGTAAAGAATGACTTATTTATATAATAAGTATTTGTTCCCCTCTCTAAATTGCAAGTTCTGTGAGATCAGGGCCTGCCTCTGTCTTATGCCTGCTCTGTCCCCAGGGTCTGGGAGAGCATCCTGTGCACAGTAGGTCCGTAACACATGGCGCTCTGTTGCCCAGGCTGGAGTGCAGTGATGCAATCATGGCTCACTGCAGCCTTCACCTCTTGGGCTCATATGATCCTCCTTCCTCAGTCTCCCAAGTAGCTGGGACCACAGCCATGTACCACCACCACACCTGGCTAGTTTTCAATTTTTTTTTTAGTAAAGATGGGGTTTCACCATGTTGCCCAGGCTAGTCTTGAACTCCTGGCTTCAAGGGATACTCCTGCTTTGGCCTCTCAAAGTGCTAGGATTACAGGCATGAGCCACCAGACCCAGAACACATATTTCTTAAATGAGTATCAAGGACCTCCTTCCAGCCTTCCACCCCCACAACTATTGGCCAAACTCTCCCTCTTTTCAGGGAAGAGCCTCTGTCACTTGCATCTCTAGAGTTCTCCTCCCACCCCTTCCTTCACTCCAGGTTTCTCTGCCTCTCCCCCATTTTGGGGGAACCCTGAGCACTCCTTGGAAGGAAGGTCTTATCTAAAGCAAGGTCCATGCTCACATCCTCCACACATGGCCAGGTTGAGGGGAGAGTCTGGGGGTGGGGTGGGGGAGAAGCAGGTTGGACAGAGAAACCCCGCGCAGCCCACCCCACGTGCTCGCAGTCTCCTCGGCTCAAGGCCAGCCCTGCAGCTGAGCTGGCTGGCCCAAGTGAAGGTTCCAGTCAGGGAACCGGCCCCCTGTCACCTTCACCCTACTGGTCCAGAAGTCACCAAAGGGCTGGATTCGGCCCTTGGCAATATTTCATTTGGCTCACAGTGTTGTCAACATTTAGAATCTGCTGCCAACATTGAAAAATAATGGACAAATTCATACGAAAGCAAAAGCCAGGTTTCTGGCATCTCTGGAAAAACATGAGATCTGAGCACAGTGAGTCTGTATCCCCTCCCGGCAAGAGCTGGCTGGCACCAAGGGCAGGTACGCCCATGCCGAGTGCAGACGTCCCCACCCGGCCCACTCTGCAATCAGTTTGAGACCCTGGCTTGTTCACTGCGGGATCCCAGAGCCTCCATGGAGCTGGCACAAGGAAGGTGCTAGATAAATATTTGCCAAATGGATGAATGAGTGACTTTGCCTCCATCTGCTTGGCTTGGCCCTATGCCCCACCCTTAAGGGCCATGTAGCCGCCCAGACTGGCCAGTGCCCAGGCACAGGCTGCTGTGTCCCCACAGCCAGAGGGCTGGCGGGCAGGAGAAAAGGATCCCGTTAGCTTTCCCCAGGAAGCTCCCTGGGCCCCTTCTCTTTCTCCCCATGTGGCCTGAGAGGTATACAAAATCCGAGCGACTGACCTGTAAGCTCGGGGAGGACTGGGGCGCTCGGGAGAGGGGTCCGCTCTACACGGAATTCTAAAATGAAACGTAAAACAGCTTAGGAAAAAGCAGGGGAGGCCCCTTGGACATGGCCCAGGGAGGACAAATGCACCGACAGGGACACTGGGTGAGGAGACAGGCCATGCACAGGACCCAAGAGCTGGGGAGGGGGAGCGCACAGTTCCCAGAAGGCAGGGGAGGGCAAGGAGACAGACATAGAGGAGAGAGAGACAAAGCAGAGTTGCCACCTATACCCTGGGCACAGGGCAAAGCTGGAGGTACGATTCCAGTTGTTTGTTTCCTTCTTTTCTTTTCTATTTTTTTTTTTTTTTTTTATGAGATGGAGTCTCGCTCTGTCGCCCAGGCTGGAGTGCAGTGGTGCTATCTCTGCTCACTGCAAGCTCCGCCTCCCGGGTTCACACCATTCTCCTGCCTCAGCCTCCCAAGTAGCTGGGACTACAGGTGCCCGCCACTACGCCTGGCTAATTTTTTGTATTTTAGTAGAGATGGGGTTTCACTGTGTTAGCCAGGATGGTCTCGATCTCCTGACCTCGTGATCCACCCGCCTCGGCCTCCCAAAGTGCTGGGATTACAGGCATGAGCCACCACGCCCGGCCCTTAAAAAAAAAAAAGACAGGGTCTCACTCTGCTGCCCAGGCTGGAGTGCAGTGGCATGAACACAGCTCACTACACACTCAACCTCCTGGGCTCAAGCGATCCTTCCACCTCAGCCTCCTTAGTAGCTGGGACCACAGGTGCACAACATCATGCCTGGCTAACTTTTAAATTTTTTGTAGAGACAAGGCCTCACTATGTTGCCCAGACTGATCTCAAACTCATGGGCTCAAGCCATCCTCCCATCTCAGGCTCTCAAAGTGCTGGGATTACAGGCATGAGTCACCATGTCCAGCCTCGGGTGTCTCTAAAAGGCTTAGAATTGATTGTTACCAAAAACATCTCCCAGAATCCTCTTCTCGTGTGTGTGTGTGTGTGTGTCTGTGTGTATATGTGTGTATGTATGTGTGTCTGTGTGTGTATATGTGTGTGTGTGTCTGTGTGTGTGCGTGTGTGTGTTGGGGGGAAGGCAGCTTGATGAAAAGTGATGACCCTAGAATAGGTAGAACAGGTCAAGCTTGGGTCAAGTTCCAGCTCTGCCACTTCCTAGTTGGCTCATCTTAGCTTGTCATTCTTCCTCTCTGAGTCTACGTCCTCATTTCTAAAATGAGGATAAGCATGCTTCCCCCATGAGATTATTGAGAGAATTAGGCAACATCCCGTACACAAAGTTCTCCAAGCTGAACAGCCCTGAGGCAGAGGAGGTAAGTGCTTAGGGGCCCTCCAAATAAATAAGACCCCCAAGTAAATAAATAAATAAATATATAGCCTTGCAAAAGTTTGGTATTTCTTACTTCAAAGAAAACTGTATTGAATAGTCATCATGGGGAACTTCAGAACTTTGCTGGGCTTCCTGACATTTACTTTCAGGTCTAGTGTTATCTTTATGTTGGCTTACAAATGAGCGTGGTGATGAGAATGCTTTTCAATTGGTTTTCAGCATTTAGGGTCTCAGCATAATCCCTTGTTTGGACTTGAAAGAGTTCAGTCTACAGCCTGGCCATTATAGGTGTCCGTGATGATGCAATCAACAATGGCCCTCGGAGAGGTGCCCACTACAAGCCCAATGCCTTCTCTGGTGGAAGTGGCAACCCCGGAGTCAGGGGGGGAGGAGAGACAGGCAGGAGGCAGGCAGAGGATGGCCTGGGAGAAAACGGTGCCATGCAGGGTCACGCTGGGAGCCCCTGTCCCCAGCTTCTGGGGAGGGGTTGGAGGTGGGATGGGTGGGGAGAGGCCCTCTTTCCTCAGACATGCCCTTCCTTCCAAGCCTCCAGCAGGCAGACCCCCAGCCATGCACCCCCAGACACCACCCTGAGAAGTCAGATTGCCCGGGAACCAGGGGCATGCTGGCAGCAGAGGGTTACCAAGCAGGACTTACCAGGGAACTGGTAGGTGTAGCCAGGGGCGAGACCTGTATAACTCCGGCTGGCGTAGGTTGTGGCTTGGAAACCTGGGTAACCTGATGGGGTAAGGGGGCAGTGTCAGATGTCTCATCCACAGGGCGGATCCTGCTCAAGGAGAAGGACCTGAGCCACTCATGTCCCCTCACCTTCCTGTATCATGAATAAGAGCTGTACCCTCCAAATACCTTCTTCATGCCAAGCCCTGTGCTGAGCACACTGCACACTATTATCCCGTTAAACTCGCCTTAGAGGTAGGTACTGTTAGGCACCCCATTTTACAGACAGGAAACCGAGGCTCTGAAAGGTGACACTTTTTGGCTGAGAATAATCCAGTGCTCTTCGAGCTCTGGCTCCTGCTTCCCTCCTGTCCTCGTCTCCTGCACGCTGCCCCTCCCTCCCTCTGCTCCAGCCACACTGGCTTCCTTGCTGTTTTTCAGCTTTGCCAAGCTCATTCCCACCTCAGGGCCTTTGCACATGCCGGTGCCTTTGCCTGGAGCTCTCTTTCCAGATGACTGCATGCCTGAGTCCCTTTCATTGTACAAGACTCTGAAACATCTTCCCACAGGCGTCCTCCTTCCCATCAGCTACAATCTCTATCATGTTACCTTGGTTTTTCTTAGTACTGATGATCATTATCTGAACTTATATCATGATTTTTTTTTTCTTTTTTCTTTTTTAGAGACAGGATCTTGCACTTTTGCCCAGGCTGGAGTGCAGAGTGGTGCAATCATAGGTCACTGCAGCCTCAAACTTCTGAGCTCAAGTGATTCTCCTATCTCAGCCCCCCCCAGTAGCTGCGACTACAAGGCGTGTGCTACTATGCCTGGCTAACTTTTTAATTTTTTTGTAGACATGGGGTCTTGCTATGTTGCCCAGGCTGGTCTCGAGTTCCTAGCCTCAAGTGATCCTCCTGCCTTGGTCTGGAATTACAAGCATGAGCCACCACATCTGGCCAGAAACTACCCATAATTTCTTTAAGTGCTGATTTTCTGTCTTCTCAAAGAAAAATCAAATAGTTAGCAATAATGGTGCAATTAAGATTCAAATTCAGATCTGACTGGCTCCAAGCCTCTTAACCACCGATTTCACTATTTGTTAGATAATTTCTTTCTTTCTTTTTCCACTTTTTTTTTTTTTTTGAGATGGAGTTTCGCTCTTGTTCCCCAGGCTGGAGTGCAATGGAGCGATCTCGGCTCACAGCAACCTCCGCCTCCCGGGTTCAAGCGATTCTCTCGCCTCAGCCTCCCGAGCAGCTGGGATTACAGGCATGCGCCACCACCCCCAGCTAATTTTGTATTTTTAGTAGATACGGGGTTTCTCCATGTTGGTCAGGCTGGTATTGAACTCCCGACCTCAGGTGATCCGCCTACCTCAGCCTCCCAAAGTACTGGGATTACAGGCATGAGCCACGGTGCCCGACTTTTTTTCACTTTTTAAATGAAGGGTGAAAACAGCTCATGAATCGCCTTAGAAGAAAACTTTCTCAATGTTCCAAATAAAACAAAGTGAAAGAGACAGGACAACTAACTACAATACCTGACTGTAGCCTGGATCTTGTTCTAAAGGACAAAAATATTCTATAAAGAGTATTACTGGGTCTGGCTGGGCATAGTGGCTCATGCCTACCACCACAACACTTTGGGAGCCTGAGGCGAGAGGATTGCTTGAGGCCAGGAGTTCGAGACCAGCCTGGGCAACATAGTGAGACTCCATCTCTACCAAAAACAAACAAACAAAAAAAGAGCATTATTGGGTCAATTGATAAAACTGGAAAATAGAAAGTAGATTAGATAAAAATATTGTATCAATTATAAACTTAGGAAGTTGATAACTACACTGTGGTTACATGAAAGAATATCCCTAATCTTAGGAAGCATCAAAGGGTAAAGGGCCACGATGCATGTAACTAACCCTCAAATGATTCAGTGAAAAATTACAAGTGTGTGTGTGTATATATGTATACATCCATATTTGCAAACACACATATACACACATGTCTACACATAGAGTAAAACCGATCAAGCAAAATGGGGGCAAAATGTTAAGAACAGGTGAATCTGATAATGGTATACGGATGTTCTTTGTACTGTTTTATTTTTGCAGCTCCTCTGAGTTTGGGATTACTTCCAAATAACATGTTAAAGAAAAAAGGAAAACTTCAAGGAGGACTGTGCCCTGTTTGGAGGCTGCTCACCTCCTCCACTTCTGACCCGTTAGCCCATGCTGTGCCCCCTCCTCTGAATTCCCAGAGTACCTCTCTGTGCGTCCCTCCCCCAGGCCTGGCATAAAGACCCCCTTGTACTGTTGTCTTTCTGTGTGTACACATCTCATCTCTCCAGGGAGCCTCTGAGCTTCCTGGGGGCCGAACTCAGATTTACCATCCTCAGTCCTGGACCCAAAGCACAGCTGACTCCTGCTCAGCTTTCAAGGCTCATGGCAGCCTTCACCTCCTCCAGGAAGTCTCCCCAGCCTCCAGGTGGGTTTAGGTGCCTCCTTGGGCCTCCCACAGCCTCCAGTCACTCTGTAGAGGCAGTGCCCATTTACTCCTGTCTCCCACTTGAAGGGAAGCCCCATGAGAGCAGGCTCCACTTCTCAGAAGTTGCTCAATAAATATTACTTGAATGAATAAGACCAGGCAGCCTTCCTTTTGCCCCTCCAAAGGCCTGGAACACTTTTCCCCTTCCCGTCTCTCCAGCCTCCCCATCACTGGCTCCTACTCCACCCGCAGACTCAACTTAAATGTAATTTATTTTCCCACTTCTCCAAGTCGTGGTCAAGTTCCCTGTGACCACACTCTCCGCACCCTACACTTCTGCATCTGAAATCTATGTATCTTCTTCTTTTCCCTGCCAGATTGTAAAGCTCCAAGGAAAGGCATTGTTGCAATTCCTGGGATGATGTCTGGCATATAGAGTTGCTCAATAACTGTGTACTGGATGGATGAATGGATGGAGGAATGGACAGATGGAGGGATGGATAGAGAGAACGGACAGATTGACAGGATCAATTAATATGGTTGGACCTTTCTGCTGGCTACCACCAGAGGGCAGCACCCCCCAACCAAACCACCCCACCTTGGGTAGGACTGCCAGACGGGACGGATCCCTAGTCCCTACTCCTGCCCAATGACTCAGACAGGCGGAGGGCAGACCACAGAGGAGGTACAACACCCACACAGCCCCTGCTAGCCCTGGGAGCAGTTCCGACAGAAAGAAGCTGCAGGCGCAGGCTCGCGCATACCCAGCATGCCAATGCCCAGCATGAAGGCGTCCATTCCGTAGGGCATGACTCGAGACCTCCCCCGGGCTGAGCCCGTCGGCGACATCACCTCCTTTGGCTGAGCTTTCTTACATTCCACCTGCAATGAGACCTAGCAGTTAGTCTTTCCCATAGAGCTAGGGTCGTTAGCCCTCTTGTTCCCTGGAAAGACTCTATTAATTTTATTAATTTCACTGTCCACCTGAAAACAATTTCATGGTTACCACTGATGGAGCACTCACTATATGCTAGGGAGTGTGTAAACAGCTTTGCATGCAATCGTTCAATGAATGCTTACACTAATACTATGATGGAGGAGCTTTTCCACTCCCATTTGACAGATGTGGAAACTGAGGCTCAGAGAAGGGAAGTCATCTGCCCGAGTAACTACCGTGTAACACTGCCTTCCTGTCTAGGTTTTCAGGGGGTGGGAGAACTGGCTCTGCCTCCACTCACTCTGAGCCCCTCTGCCTCCCTTTAGAACTTCAAAGCTTCCCTGGCAGGCCCCCCAAGGAGCCCCAGTCTTCTCTGTACCTGTGCTCCATCCAATCCCAACTCACCATGTTTTTGTTTTTGTTTTGTTTGTTTTGTTTGAGACAGAGTCTCACTCACTCTGTTGCCCAAGCTGGAGTGCAATGGCATAATCTCAGCTCACTGCAACCTCCACCTCCTGGGTTCAAGCGATTCTCCTGCCTCAGCCTCCCGAGTAGCTGGGATTACAGGTGCGCACAATCACGCCTGGCTAATTTTTGTATTTTTAGTAGAGACAGGGTTTCACTGTGTTGGCCAGTCTGGTCTCGAACCCCTGACCTCAAGTAATCTGCCCACTTCAGCCTCCCCAAAGTGCTGGGCTTACGGGCGTGAGCCACTGCACCCGGTCCCAACTCACCATTTTGTTGTTGATTTCATGAAAATGAATTTCACACACTTTCTCCACGATGTCCTCACTCTCAAACGTGACAAACCCGAACCCTAGAGGTTGGACAAAGCATAAAGGCAAGGTCAGAACCAGAGCGCAGGGTCAAAACCCAACCCCAGGTCATACCAATATCCCCGCTCCTCTCTCTCTGGCAAGTGAGAGTTAATGAAAGGCTCTGCTCACAGCCTGGGATCCTCTCAACCACCCACTGAGGCAGGGTTTCAAGTCCCAGATTACAGATGAGGAAAATAAGGCCCAGATAAGTGAAGTAACTTGCCCAAGGTGACACAGCAAGTTAGAAAGTGGTAGAGCTGTGATGAGAATACACTCAACATGCTTTTTCTTGTCCTTAGGTGTTTCCAAACAGGGGAGAAAGAATACACATGCACACTCATTTAAACTTACACAAAGGTGTACATGTCCAAACATACAAATGTACATAGACACACACACATTCACGCATGCACACACCTAGATACCTGCGTATCACACACACTCTCAGGGCTGCTCTACACGTACAGTTACCCTGACATACCAGATATACACAGATATTTAGGCACAGATACCCCCTTTTGCACAGATACAAATACACACACACACACACACACACACACACAGAGCACATACCCCACTCCCATAATGGACTAAAAGTCCTGAAACAACTGGAGAAACAATCCCGTCTCCTCCTGAGTGTGCCCCAGGGGCTGGAAAGGGATTTCTCAGAAGGTAAGGCCCTTGGGAGAAAACAGCCAGGCGGTACACACGGTGTGGCCCAGACTCTCACAGGTTCAGAGGCAACGGGGCTGGGGGCTGGGGGCTGGGCCGGAGGTGACTGCCTGGAGCTGTGGAGTCAGCCTGACCCTGGGCGGCCTGGCCTAAGCTCTGGTTACCAGGGACAAGGTAAGCCTGGGCAGAGGCAGACACCACTAGGGTGGGGGTAGGAGGCTCAGTGGGTTGCAGGGGCTGGGGAGGTACTCCTCTGTTCCTCTTGTGTGTCTGCAATTCGGCAAGTTTCTAGCACAGGAAATAGCGGGACAAAAGGCTTCTGTAAGGCCAGGCCCGGGAGAGGACGCAGATCCTGGGGGATAGGATGTCAGGAGGCGAGATGAAAGGGCAGCTGTGACCTGCAGCCCCCTGGCTGACCACGGGGCCCAGCCTGGGAAGGGGGAGGGGGCCACACTCACCTCGGTGCCGGTTGGTGGTTTTGTCAAACATCAGCATGGCGTCGTCCACCTGAAACACAGCCCGCCATGGAGGACCCAGCAGATACCAGCAGAACCCACCACCACCAAGGAACAGGGGCTCCAGCAACCCACTGCCCTCTTGCCCACTCCAGGCTTGACCTTAAACCTCTTTCCTGCACAGGGGACAACTTTCCTTCTGCAATCCCACTGAATGCCATAGCACCCCCTTTTCAATCGCCATCATCTCAATGGACCAGCTTGCATTTATTAAGCTCCATCATCCTCCCAACATTCTCTGCACGGTAAGATCCCCATAGTGTTGATAAGAAAATAGGCTCAGAGAGGTGAAGTTGCCTGCCCAAGATCACACAGCAAGACCTTGACCAAGCTGGGGAGGCACAGAGAAGATGCTAGAGAAGGAAATATGGGAGGCAGGAAAATGACAAGATGGGGAAGCAAAAGTCTCATCCCTTCTGTAAAAGGCCAGGAGGACAGCAACCAGACTGGACTCCCCTCTCCGGCTACAGATCTTTTCCTCTAATTGAGGTTTCCTTTTGCTAGAGGCTGTAATTAAAGCAAGTAGAGTTCAGTGCCTGGGCTGCTTTGCCTCCCACTGACTGGGGGAGGGGAAGGAGACTGGGGAAAGAGGAGGGTCTACATCATCCATCCTCTCTTGGACCCCAGTCCACTCTTGTTACTTCCTCTAGGTACCCCTTGGATACACGGTCACCAAAGGCCTTGGTGCCACCTTCCTTTTGCCTGCATCTGGTGCCTCCTCCTTGCCTTCTTTCTTAGCTAAGGTCTAAGTCACTTTTGGTATAAATCAGGGGCTGCCTCTGATACCCAACCCAATCCTACTCCAGGCCCCGACCCTCCCCCAAATGACCAGACATCCAAAGGATGAAAAAAAAAAAATACTTTTCTCAAGCCATCAAGCCATGGGTAACCAGCCTCTTCCCTACTCTCCTTCCCTCTACTTCCAGGCCCATCATCCACCTTCTTCTTTTTGGAGACAGAGTCTCACTCTGTCATCCAGGCTGGAGTTCTGTCGCGTGATCTCGGCTCACTACAGCCCCCGCCTCCCAGGTTTAAGCAATTCTCCTGCCTCAGCCTCCCAAGTAGCTAGGATTACAGGTGCCCACCACCCCGGCTCATTTTTGTATTTTAGTAGAGACGGGGTTTCACCGTGTTGGCCAGGCTGGTCTTGAACTCCTGGCCTCAAGTGATCCACCCGCCTCGGCCTCCCAAAGTGTTGGGATTAAGGGTGTGAGCCACTGTGCCCAACCCCATCATCCAGCTTCTAAAGGCCCTCCCCTGCCTCATTAAAGACCCTGAACTACAGTGATCCTCCAGCTCTTCTTAGCCATCAAGCTACAGTGGGCCTCTGACTCCCGCTGAGAGAACCAGGATCCCACTGAGCCAGGAGCAACAAGGTCCCTGGAGAATCTCATGACATCTCTCTTCTCAAACAGCTGCCTGCACCGGGGCCCATGCTGCAGAGTGGCACTCTCACTCCCACCCTATGGACCCACTCTGAGTCCCAATCCCAAATCAGCCAGACCACCCGAATGGGACAGTCATTTCAGGTTCAGCACATCTTCCCCACCCCTTGCTTAACCAATGAGAAACAGAAACCCAGAAAGAAGGACTGTGATCAAAGCATAGGCTTTGGGTAGGATGGGCCTGAGTTGGAATCCTGAATCCTGCATTTGCTGGTTGGGTAACCTTGGGCAGGTGACTTGATGTCTCTCTGGCTTTGGTTCCTCATCTGTGAAATAGGCATAACAGTGTCTATCTTACAGGTTGAAGTTAAATGAAAGACACTTTTTTTTTGGAAATGGGTTCTCGCTATATTGCCCAGGCTAGTCTTGAACTCCTAGGCTCAAGCAATCCTCCCATCTCACCCTCCTTGGTAGCTGGGACTACAGGTGCGCACCACCGAGCATGGCTATGGGAGGATTTAGTGAGATAGTGCATGTAACACTCTTAACTCACAGCACCCGGGATACAGTAAGTGCTTAATAAATAACAGCTATTATTGTTATCTTTACAAGGGAGGGACTTGCCCATAGTTACATGGGGGAGCATGGCAAAGCTGGAGAGAGAGCAGCCAGATACTATTGGCTTGAAGGTTACATGAGGACAGCGTCTGTGTCATTTAGGGCCATGACACCATCCTATTGAGCACCTTGACTGCGGCTCAATCATTTTTTGAATGAATGAATGAATGAATGAACCGGCCACACCCTCCCCCCTAATCCTACAGCTTGGATTCCCTGCCTGACCCACAGATGGATTCAGACCATATCTACAACCTTTCTCGTCTTCCTCCACCCAACCCTGGAAGGAAGGACACCATCCCTGGCCCCACTACAGCCTTCAACCTGAGCCTTGGCTGGAGAGGCCCCTAGTGGGACGGTGGGGTTGAGGCCAGGGCAGGGGGCAAGGAAGATGGCTGGGGGTCCGGGTTACCCCCACCGGTGTCCCCTCTTGGGGCCAGCTGAGGGGAGGGAGGCTCCCGGCCCAGTGTCCTTAATAGGCTTTGGTCTCCATGGGAACCCGAGGGCAGGGGGGATCGGGCGGGGGGAGGGGAGGCGGCCGAGGCCTGCTGACCAGTGGGAGCCGAGCCGCCAAGTTCGGCGGCCGCTAAGCCTGAGTGGCAGCCATGGCGGCTGACCATTGTTCCCCCCTCGGCGGCGGCCCCTCGATCCGGGCGGGGGGCCCCCCGCCGCGGGGCCCTTGGCATTCCCGGCTGTCCCCCTCGCTCCCTGGCAGCCTATTCTCCGGCTCCCCCTGGCCTCCCCGGGCCGGTTTCACATGCCAACGCCGATTTAGGCCCGAACAAAAGACGCGGCCGCTGACGGCTTCTCCTGGGGCCCGGTTGCCATGGCAACGCCGGCCCCGGGGGCAGGCGGCCTCCAATCACAGCTGCTGGATCAGATTAGTGCGAGCTCTAATGCTCGGCGCTCAGACACAAAGACACCCCGCCGCAGCCGAGCCGGGCCTGCTGCTTCCCAGGAGCGCCCTACCCTCTGGGGCCCAGGCCCGCCCGACCTGCCCTCCATCCCGGACCCAGGTGCCCACCGAGGCACGAAAGCCAAGGCCTCTGGTCCCCCACACCACCAGCCTCAGCTGGCCAGGGGACACCTCCCCGCCACACACACACAATCCCAGGCCCATTTCCCAGGCCACGTCCCCCTTCGCTTGCCTGGGGGTGACTCGAAGTGTCTTGATGGGAAAGTAGAGACCCAGCCTCTCGCCTGTCTCACCTAAAAGAAGAAAGACCAGGGACCCCGGCCCCAAGCAAAACAACCCTCTTTCCCTCCTAGACTTCAAACCTAGGCCCCTCTCTGCCATCTCCCCATGGGACCCCAAAGTTCACATTGTCCACCTTTCAGAGGACACCCTATTGTCAGATGTCGCCATAACATCTACCTCTTCAGAGGCCCAGAAATTAAAGCTCCATGCCCCCTCAGAGCTCACAGTCAATCCTCCGGGCCTGATCAGGAATTGGGGGGTGCTCTCATCAGTTTCCCCCAATACCCAGGGGACCAGCAGCCCCCCAGCTCCTGCTCCAAGCTCCCCACCTGTGCAAATAGGGTGCCGAGTGCAATTGGGAGTCATATTTATTGCCTCCTTATCATCCTCGCACGGAAGGAGTGGGGAAAGGTTCAATAGCCCGCGGCCTGGACAGGTGCAAACTCCCAGGGGGCCACAGGGTGACTTGATTGAACTGGCTGCGGGGAGCACTGCCTCCCTTGTGAGAATGAAGATAAGAGAAAAATACAGTGGAAGGGCAACAACAGGGCCAGCTACTGTGTGGCTTCTCTGTCCCTAGGGATGTCCTGACTCTGAGGATCACAGATGAGCCAGGAGGCTGCAAGGTGGATTGGCCTGGTCTCCCCCCACAGCAGGATCCAGCCCGGCTCTCATCTTTTGCAGAAATTGAATGACCTGGCTGAATTCGGCTTGCTAGTGCCCCATTCTACAGCATGTTCACAGCCCTAGCAGCGAGCGCCCCCAGTTTAAACCCACCTTCCCAAACTGCTCAAAATATTGCTTCACGTCCTCCACCGTGGTGTTCACCGACAGCCCCCCCACAAAGATCTTCTTCGTTCGAGTCACCATCTGTTAGGGGAGGGAATGAGAAAGTGGGCATCTGAGTCCTGTGGCCTACCGCCACCAGCAGGGGCTCGAGCCCCCCTGCCAGGATGCCAGCTGACAAGCTCTCTGTGGCCCCAGCCTCTTGAAAGGCCCCCCAAGCTCCCTCTTGGACCCCCGCCTCTAGGCCTGTTATGGGCAGCTGTGCACCCACACCCTGGCTGGCTCGAGTGTGCCTCCTTCCTGCCTCCCTCCCTAGGGACTATGTCCAGAAAATGCCTTCCCTAAGGACTAACACAGGGAAGGGGGCGGGCTGGTGACTCAGACCCACAGCCTAACTCTAAGACCCCACCGGCCCTCCTGGGAGACCCCCAAGGTCCATCACAGTCTCCCTGAACTCAATGCTGACATTTTCCTCATCAGCCTCCTCCCAACACAACCTCTGGCAGCCCCGTGGCCCCAGCCCTGTTTTAGGAAGAACACATGGTCCTAATTACCCCAGGAGCGCATGGCTAATCCGCGGCAATTCCCAGCCCCATCCTAACACTAAAGCACCTTCTGTCACCAAACTGCTTAATGGAATTAACCCAATTCCGACCATGTGCTCCCTGGTGCGGCTTCCTTCGAATACCTGCTCCATAATTGCTTTCAGGCCCTCTACTGGACCCTTCCAGAGATGCCCCTTTCCTGTCTCCCAAAACTCTTCCTCTCCTTCAGCCCTGGCAGGAGCTGGGGGCCTTCATGGAATTCACTGGCCCGGAATCTTAAAGAGCTCTAGTTCCACCTGGCAAAGGAGGAAAGCGAGCTCTCCTGGAGAGGGACCTCGTCCTAGGACCCATGAGAACTCAGGGGTCCTGACCCTGTGTTCTGCAATCAGTCTTTCCTCCTGTCCTCTATGTTCAATTGCTTCCCAAGGAAGACCTGGCTAGTTGCCCTGAGGCCTGGAATAGACTGTTAGGCCCCTGCCCTGCACCAAAAGTTTTTTGAGTGTTGTATCGCTCAACTGCTCAGAAATCCATTCTCTGCACACCTTGCCCCTCTCACTGGGAGAACTCGCCAGAGCAGCAGGGTAAGAGAGCATTGAGAAAGCAGCCATAGACATCTAAACTGAAAGACAACAGGTGACAGAGTCCGTGGTCCCCTCTGCCTCTGTAAAGGGTGACTGGGGGGATCCAAGGGTAGCTTCCTAGCCTGACTGTAGGGCAGCCTTAGGGTCTAAGTCTGTCCTGTATTTCACTTCCAGAGGCCTGGGCATTAAGGCTGTGGTCTGTGATGTTGGAATTAGACTCGGGCTCTAAACTCTACTGGCTTCAAATACAGGACGATGAATCCTCTGAGTAGCTCCCCTTTCTCCCAACACACGCAAGCCCCTCTCCAGTCCACTCCAGAGCTCACATGGAAAGACGTGTCCTTGCTCAGGCCACAGAGCAAGGACGTGAAGAATTCCCTTTTCCCAGCCCAGCCCATTCCACAAACACTCCAATCAGAGGTTCCAGAAGCATCTTCCAGAGCAGAAAATACTGGGAAAATCACTGCTCAGCATTGCCCGCAGTAAGAGAGCTCCTCCCAGACATAGACACACCTACCTTGGGCTGTGCTCGCCGAGGAAAGGCCACCTTGGGGTCAATCTACAAGAAAAGGGAGAGGTAGAAGGGGTCTTGGTTATCGCATTTTTAGAAGAGTGACCACACAGCCTTCAGCCCTCAGGACCTCTCTCCTCCCAGGACACAAAGGTGACAGAAATCACAAAAGCCTCTAGGAGGACAGAATAGTGGTTAAGCATTTATTTTTATTTTTTTCAGACAGAGTCTCACTCTCTCACCCAAGCTGGAGTGCAGTGGCACGATCTTAGCTCACTGCAACTTCTGCCTCCTGGGTTCAAGTGATTCTCCTGCCTCAGCCTCCCTAGTAGCTGGGATTACAGGTGCGCAACACCACACCCAGCTAATTTTTGAATTTTTAGTAGAGATGGGGTTTCACCATGTTGGCCAGGCTGGTCTCAAACTCCTGACCTCAGGTGAGCCACCCGCCTCAGCCTTCCAAAGCGCTGGGATTACAGGCATAAGCCACCGCGCCCAGCCAGTTAAGCATTTAGACCCTAACGTCCCACTGCTGGCTTCAAATTCCATTTGCACTGCTGCCCAGCTGTGAGACTATGGACAGGTTATTTCCCCTCTTTGAACGTCAGGGTCAAGTTCACCTGCAAAATGGGCAAATAATAACACCCACCTCAAAGGGTCATCAGCAGATTATTGGAGATAATGCATACAAAGCACTTGGCATGGTGTCTAGCTCACAGCAAAAACAAAAACAAAAAAATGTAAGCCGTCTTATTCCTTCAAGTATCAGGTAAATCGAGGGCCTTCCTTGCGTAACTGACTTCACACAGATGACCTATCTAGGTAAGGTATGCAATTCAGGCTTTGGAAACCCTGCAAATGGGAATACTCTGTCTGCAAAAGGCCACAGGATGACAGTTCATAACCATCAGGAGTAGGCTCAGTTCTGTTTTCCCGGTACTATCAACATCAAACAGCTCTCCTTGAGGCTGTGAGCAAACAGCTCCCTGATAATGCAGCTGGGCTTGGGGCAAGGCAGAGTGCAGTCTTCGGTGACGTGAAAGGGCATGGGACTTGAACTTAGAAACTCTGGGCCTCTTGCCAAGCCTGTGAGACCACGGACAAGTTCTTGGTAATGCACTCGAACTCTCTGAGCCTCAGTTCCTTCATCTGCAAAGTGGGGACAATCACACCCGCTTTTCCCAGGGGCAGCTGCGGGGAATCAGATGAGATAACGTGGGTGAAAGCGGCCCTTTGTGAACTGCCCTTCATTGCACAAACAAAGGTGCTATTACCAGCAGGCCACCTTTGCCCTTGGCTGTGAACAACTAGAGGGAAAAATCAAGAGGCATCTGGGTGTACTCCTGGGTACTATAGCTGTATGACAAACAGCAAAAGACAGGGCATGAGAGGCTGTGATCCACGCAGGGCCTACGGGGCCAGGTCAGGCCAGAGCTTTTTGCCACCCACATGGGTGGACGTCATTCATAAGTTCACCAGCCAATCGCAGGGAAGATCTATCTTTTCCCAAAGTTCCTTGTGTTCAAAACTCAGCCTCGTTCTAGGCAGCTGGCTCTGGCTTCTCTCTGAATGGCACAGACCAGGAACTAGCCTCCTACAGGCTCCCCCACTGGAATCGGTCCACAGAGATGGAACCTCCAAAATCCACACTAGGGCAATGGCTCCTCTCCTGCCAAGTCCCACTGGGCTCCGGGGAAAAATCACAACTGCCCATTTCTCCCGCCTGAAGTTTCAATTCCACACCTCCACGGACATGTCCATCCTTCTATTTCTCCCAGAAGCAGCCGCCCCAGCCACCAGCGCACCACACAGTCCCCCTACACAGACCCCGATGGGGAGACGGTACCCAAGCCATGTTCCCACAGACCCACGCACACCCCATCCCTGACACACCCCACCTCCACTGTGACTCACAGCTGGCAACATAAATAAAACCCAACAAGTAAATAAAAGGTGAAAGTCAGAACTCAAAATAGACTCCCCACAGTAAACCTCCCTCCCACCCCCTTTCCCAGGCTGGAGGACGCCAAACACAGACAAAGCCCTGGCTCTTTTCGGCCCCATCTCCTAAGGATAGTCATCTCACCCTCCTTCCTCCCTCATTCTCTTCCCCTTTATCAATCTTCCACTCCTCCATCCCCCAGCCCCTAAATCTCAGCTTCCTCAGCACTGCAGAAGCCATCAGTGCATTCTGAGGACAGGGGATGGTAGCAGAACAGGCAGCTTGATGGCAGATAATCACCAAAAACAATAGGCCACTGTCTCTCCATTTCCAGGCTTGGGTCACTCAGGCTGCGCCAAGAAGATCCTTTCAGAGCCGGCAAAGTTGAGGCCTGGCCTCATTTGCTCATTACTGCGAGCAGGAGCGGGAGCCACTGGGCAGAGATAACAGGAGCTGGGGACAGGCGGTAATTTGACAAATTCTTGGGCACAAGCAGCTATTGTTGCAGGTAAACAGGAGCCAGGGACTGACCCAAGCACCCAAGCAGAGAGGCCCAGGACTGGGGGACAGCCAGGGAGCATGGAGAGAAGAGATCCACACTATCCCTGACCCCGGCAGACAGACACCCCCATCAGATGGGGTAACCCCCTCCTCTGACTTTCCTCCTTTTCCATCTGCCCTGGAGCCAGCGCCCCCTGCAGGGTCTAAGGCACGAAGGAGCTGTGGGACAACAGCAAAATGTTCCAGGAGTCTGAATGCCAACCAAGCAGCTTCTCCTATGATCTAGTTTTCCAAAGGGTCGTTTCCAGGCAAGCTAGAGCCCTTCTCATAAATCCCCTCCGTGGGCAAAGCAGGTCCCTGTCTTCCACACAAAGCAAGGAGCTCATTGACCGAAAGTCGGGGGAGGAGGGAAGGAGGAAGGGAGGGGGCTTCAAGGGATGCTTTGCCATTGGTCTGGATGAAGAGGGGGTGTCGCTGAGCCAAATACTAGTTAGAGTTCACAGAAGCCACCGGGTGGGTCACTGCTACCCTGACTCACCCAATTTGGGCTGGGGGAGGGACCTAGCCCCACCCCAATCTCTGCTCTGAGGCATCATGATTAGTACTTCTAGGGAGAGGGTGGCGGCTGCCTCTCCCCTCACCAGGACTAGGGGAGGGGGGATGTAGCATCTCATGGCAAGCCGGGGATTTTTCTCCTCCCTCTCCCCCCCAACTCTAGTGACAAAGTTTCAGAGCATGGCAGCCCTCTTACTCAGAAAAACTCCCTCCTTCCTCACGGACCCCGTCCAGCTGTCCCCTGGGGAGAGTCCTGACCCTCTCCTCCGGCAGCCTCCCTCTCCCAAAGGACCCCCGAAGCCCCGAGGGCCACTCACTGTTTTGGAGTCGAGCTCGTGCCGCGATTGCGCCAGCACTTTATCCACCCCCGCCTGGTCCATGAAAGTGACGAAGCCGAAACCCCTGCGCGCCGTAGTGAGGGAGAGGCAGATGGTTACAAGGCAGTGAGTGGCGGGTGGAGGGGGGCGAGCCGGGAGCAGGAGGAGGGGGTGAGGGGCTCACCTGGATCTCTTGGTCAGGGGGTCCCGCATCACCAGACACTCCTTCACCTCCCCGAACTGGCCGAAGTATTCGCGCAGCCCTTCTGTAACCACACACCCGCCTTCGGACCAGCCCGGGCCCCGCGCCCTTCCCCCCTCCCCCGTCCTTTGCCCCCGGTGACCCCGGAGCGGCCCGGCCGCCCCCGCGCCAAGCTGCCCGCGCGCTCTCCACTGCCGCCGCCCCCCACCGCCCTCGCCCCGTTCCCGCTGAGCCTCCTGGCGCCCACCGGGGCCCCGGGAAGCCGAGGGCCGAGCTGGGCTGGAGGGGGGACGGCTCCGGCCGGGTTCCCGCCGCTCCGGGAGCAGCCTCACAAAAGTTTGAGCCGCAGGTGCGAGCGGAGTTGGCGCTGCCGCCGGCGGGTCCCGGGGGCCCAGCCCACCCCCCGATACCCCCTGAACCCCTCATCTGCTCCCCTCCACCCGCTGGGCCGGGTGCGCTCGCGGATCGCCCGTCGCTCTCGGGGTCTCCGGGCGGGGCGCGAAAGAGGGCGCGAGGGCGCCCGGGGTCAGTAGGGCGCAGGGCTGGGCTGGGGTGTCCGGGTCCGGGGCGCCGGGGGGTCCGGGGTGCCCTGCCGGACCGGCGGGCGCTCCTGGGCTCGCTCACCCTGCGTAGTCTGCCAACTGAGTCCCCCGATGAACATCTTGCTGCGGGAGGAGGAGAGACACAAAGGGCCCGCGTGAGCGCCGGGCGCCAGGGCGCAGGGGGCGCGGGCCCGGGCCCCGGGGAGGCCCGGCCCGACCCGGATCGGCCATGTTGGCGGGGCCGGGGCGGGCGCGGGCCAGGCAGGCCGGGCCGGGCCGTACCAGGGGTCGTGCGGCGAGTCCGGGGAGGCGAGGCCGGGCTGGGGCGCGTCAGTCTCCATCGGGAGCCGCGGGCGGCGCGGGCAGCGGAGCGGCGGCGGCGGCGGCGGCGGCGGCGCTCGGCGCGGGGCAGATGAGGAGCGCGGCGAAGGGGGCCGGACGGACAGGCCATGCTGCCCCCTCCCCCGACCCCGCTCGGGCGGGCGGGCGGGGACGGCCGAGGGGAGGGCCCGCCGGGGGCCGACCTGCCGGCTCCTCCCCCCGCCGCCCTGCGCGCATAAAGCCCCGCGCTCGCCCGCGCGCCCGGGCGCCCGCGGAGGCGGCGGCGCCGGGACCCCCTCCCGCGGGGCTCCCGGGTCCCCGGGGCCGAGCGAGACCCCGAATCCCGGTGCGGGCCGGGACCAGGGCGCGGCCGCACCCCCCACCCACCCCGGCGCGGGGGCCTGGCCGCGGGAACGCCCTCCCGGAATGAAGCGCTTCCCGGTGCCTTCAAGGTAGCTCGGTTCCGGATCGAGAACCCTCCCCGGTCTTCCCTCTCAGGTCCCTGCTGTCCAGAATTGAGAGAACCCCAATCTCCTCGGGTCGGGCGGGAGATAGCCCCAGTGCCCCCCAGTCCCCACACGCTCCATTTCCCCAGTCGGAGCGAGAAGCCACCCTCAGAGCCCCCAGTTTCCTCCCAGCCTAATTCAGAGCCCCCCGCCCCCACCCCAGGGCTCTAATTTAGAGTCCTGTCTCCGCTCTCACGATCCCATATTCAGTTTGGGGACCTTCTCAGTGCCTCGCGTCCCGCGTGGGGAACCTCCATCAGCACCCCAGTAGAAACCGTATCCGCTTCCCCAGTCTGTCCTCAGCCCTTGGTGCCCAAAGTGCGAGTCCCCCTTAGCTTCCCCAAATCCCTGCTGTCCCCATTAGTGGACCCTATAGTCTGTTGAGAAAATCCCCCGCCCCAAGCCCGGGTTCCCAGTTTGCCGTCACCCCCACCCCCCGGTGTGAGGAGTCTCCCCTGGTTCTCTCCCTCCCTGGCCGGTTTTTGTGAGCTCCAGACTTCTGTCCTGATTCGGGAAACCCGGTTTCAGAAGCTCACCACCCCCACCACACTGAGGCTGGAGGAAAAGGCAGTGCCTCTTAGAGCCTCCCGTTTCCAGTTTAGGAGCCCAACGCCTTATCTGTGCACCGTCCCCTCCGAATGACCCCCTTCTTTTGCAGAGGTCCATATCCCCACCTTTCCATATTCAAGCCTTAGAACCCCTCACTTCCCTGACTGAAACCAGCCAAGAAAGGGTCAAAGCAGGAAGCTTAGGTGGCCAACATCCCTTCTCCCCATTCCTGCTGGGGGTCTCAGTGCCACAGAAGCCCCTCCCTCCCAACTCACCTTCTACTCCTTCCCCCATCCCGTGTAATTCCATCCCGTGTAATCCAGTGACAACCCTTGTTGACAAACCCTTTTCTGGATTGCCACGGGAGCTTCACGATCCACTCCTGAATATCAACACCTCTCCTTATTCCTGGGTCATCCATAAGTCTGACCCCTGGAAGGGTGCCCATCCCCCTCTTGTTCCCAGCCTCTCCTTATCCCCACCTCTCCATATCCCCAGCTCACCATGCAGAGAAGAAAATGAGAGACTTACAGTAATGGTTTCCTTGGGGACCTTCTGGGAACGCTCAGCAGGTATATCCTGCCACCCTGTGAGCATAACACTAGAAACAACTTGCTTTTTCCTGTTTGTGTCCCCTACTCTGCCCCACAGTTTCTCAGCATCCCCTGGACTGGGGACTGGGGACTGGGGGGCAACCCACACAAGGCATTTCTTACCATTTCAACACAAAAACATTCCAGTTTGTGTCGTAGGAGAGACACAGACGAGGGTGAGCAGGTAGCCTCTGCAGTATTAGGGAGCTGACTCTTCTTAGGTCTGAAGCTAAAAAGGGTCATTGGAGAGGTGCAGGGAGTAGGGATCTCCAGTGTTCTGGACTTTGGTTTGTGTGCTGGTGCTGCTGGCCAGATGAGCTTGAAGGATAGGAAATGGGTCCTTTCCGGCAGCGGCAACCTACCCACGAGAGCGAGAACGTGCCCCTCGAAACAGATCTCCGTCATCCCTCTCCAGAAAAGAAGAGAAAACACAAGAAGAACGCCTGGTGCAGAGTCCTGATTCCTACTTCATGGATGTGACATGCCCAGGATGCTATAAAATCACCATGGTCTTTAGCCATGCACAAACGGCAGTTTTGTGTGTTGCCTGCTCCACTGTTCTCTGCCAGCCTACAGGAGGGAAAGGAAGGCTACAGAAGGATGTTCCTTCAGGAGGAAGCAGCACTCAAAGCACTCTGAATCAAGATGAGTGGGAAACCATCTCAATAAACACATTTTGGATCAAAAAAAAAAAAAAAAAAAGGAAATGGGTAAGGGCATCTGTTCAGAGTCAGCCAAGGCTGTGTAAGAAGTAGCTTGAGATAGGATCCATGTATTAGCATCTTCATTCAGGATCTCCGAGAAGGTCTATCTCTTTTGGTCAGTAGCTTGTTCGTATCACGGTAACATGGGTTAGACTTAGACAAGTTCTCTTTCAGTGCAGGTTTATCTCAGTCGCGCAGCTTCAGTCCATTTTGTTCACAGTAGGGGCCACAAGTCCTTCTAGTGGTAGCCCTCACAGGACAATGCAGTTGTAAACGCATGATCCTCATAGTAAATTGAGGATCTCAGTGGTATTAAGGAAAAATGATCTTTAGAGCAACTGCCCCAGACTTCAGAATTAAGAGATTAGAGAATGTGGTTCCAGCTCTTTTTCTCTGGTACTACATATACAGAACACTCAGAGAATAAAAGAAGAATTTGCTTTATAGTTTTTAAAAAATCCTCTTGGGAAAGACAGTGAGTAAATGATATTATGCAACTTGGCACGTATTTACTGAACATCTTCTATGTACTAGACATTGTCCTAGGTGCTGTAGTCCCAGCAGCTGCCTTTGTAAAGCTTGCATTCTAGAGATGAGTCATATAAGTAAATGAATGAATGAGTGAATGAATAAACAATAGATAAATAAATGGTGTGTTCAGTTAGATGTTGTAAGTGCCACAGAGAAGGAAGGGTGATAGGGAGGGTGGGTACCATGGGGAAGAAGGTGAAATGCAATTATATATATATATATTTGTTTCTTTGTTTTGTTTTGTTTTGTTTTTTGAGATGGAGTCTTGCTCTGTCGCCCAGGCTGGAGTGCAGTGGCGTGATCTCGGCTCACTGCAATCTCTGCCTCTTGGATTCAAGCAATTCTCCTGCCTCAGCCTCCCCAGTAACTGGGATTACAGGCATCCACCACCACTGCTGACTAATTTTTTGTATTTTTAGTAGAGATGGAGTTTCACCGTGTTGGCCAGGCTGGTCTTGAACGCCTGACCTCAGGTGACCTGCCCACCTCTGCCCTTGAAAGCGTTGAGATTACAGGCATGAACCTGAGATGCAATTTTAAATCAACATTCTCATGGGGAGGGTGATGTTTTGGCAAAGACTTGAAGGAGATGAGGTAAAGGAGTCTACTCTATGATACAAAACTCATTTAAGCAGAATGTCTGCATCTCTTAAGCGCAATGATAATCAACTTTCATGTTTTGACTTTCACTACTCTAAAACTGTAGGTCAAGTGGACTCAGGGTAGATGGGGTCTCATAAAATGGCAGTTTTTGAACAAACACCTCTATCAGATGAGGAGGCTGAGAGCTGAGGGGTTTCCATGGCCACTCTTGGAGAAACACAGCTTTAAGATCTATTGAAGGGCCTTTGAGAATGAAAACAACAAAATTAAAGATTAAATTATAATCCATATGGTTTTAGTGTGCAGAGTATTTCAGTGTTCTCATTCTTTGAAAATGCAATATTGGCCGGGCGCGGTGACTCTTGCCTGTAATCCCAGCACTTTGGGAGGCCAAGGTAGGTGGATCACAAGGTCAGAAGTTCGAGACCATCTGGCCAACATGGTGAAACCCCGTCTCTACAGAAAATACAAAAATTAGCCTGGCATGGTGGTGCACGCCTGTCATCCCAGCTACTCGGGAGACTGAGGCAGGAGAATTGGTTGAACTTGGGAGACGGAGGTTAAAGTGAGCCAAGATCGCACCACTGCACTCCAGCCTGGGTGACAGAGTGAGACTCCATCTCAGAAAAAAGAACAAAAGAAAATGCAATATCCAAGCAAAGTTCTGAATTATCCGGAACATCCCATTTCTTGTCCATGCAAGACAAGGAAAATTTACTGTAAGCCGATTAAGAGCCATGCATTTATAATCAGTCCATTTTACAAACTTCCCCTACTTAAAATATACTTTATTTATTTATTTATTGTTTTGAGACAGAATCTTGCTCTGTTGCCCGGGCTGGAGTCCAGTGGCATGATCTCAGCTCACTGCAAGCTCCACCTCCCAGGTTCACGCCATTCTCCTGCCTCAGCCTCTTGAGTAGCTGGGACTACACGTGCCCGCCACCACGCCCGGCTAATTTTTTTTGTATTTTTCGTAGAGACGGGGTTTCACTATATTAGCCAGGATGGTCTTGATCTCCTGACCTCATGATCCGCCCGCCTCGGCCTCCCAAAGTGCTGGGATTACAGGTGTGAGTCACAGCGCCCGGCCTTCTTTCTTTTTTTAGACAGGGTCTCACTCTGTTGCCCAGGCTGGAGTGTGGTGGCACAATGAGGGTTCATCGTAGCTTCAACCTCCTGGGCTCAAGCAGTCTTCCCATCGCAGCCTCCCAAGTAGCTGGGACCACACATGCACGCCACCATGCCCAGCGAATTTTTGTTTTGTTCTGTTTTGCAGAACACAGTCTCACTATATTGCCCAGGCTGGTCTCAAGCTCCCAGACTCAAGCAATCCTCCGCCACCACGGCCTCCCAAAGTGCTGGGATTACAATGTAAGCCACTATGCCCAGTCTAAAAAGTAGATTTTATTTTTATTGATGAGAAGGTACAGAGATTTCCCCATACCCACTGCCCCCACATGTGTCTAACCTTTCCCACTGTCAACATCCCCCACCAGAGTGGTACATTTGTTACAACTGGTGAACCCATACTGACACATTGTTATCACCCAGAGTCCATAGTTTAGAGTTCACTCTTGGTTTTGTACATTCTATGGGTTTGGGCAAATGCATAAGGACATGTATCTCCTATTATACCGTCATACAGAGTAGTTTCACTGTCTTAAACATTCTCTGTGCTCCACCTATTTGTTCTTCTCTCCCCCAACCCCTGACAACCTCTGATCTTGATCCATAGTTTTCTCTTTTCAAGAATGTCATATAGGCCGGGCGCAGTGGCTCACGCCCATAATCCCAGTACTTTGGGAGGCCGAGGCGGGCGGATCACGAGGTCAGGAGATTGAGACCATCCTGGCTAACATGGTGAAACCCTGTCTCTACTAAAAATACAAAAAATTAGCCGGGTGTGGTGGCGGGCACCTGTGGTCCCAGCTACTGGGAAGGCTGAGGCAGAAGAACGGCGTGAACCTGGGAGGCGGAGCTTGCAGTGAGCCAAGATCACACCACCGCACTGCAGCCTGGGACAGAGCGAGACTCCATCTCAAAAAAAAAAAAAAAAAAGAATGTCATATAGTTGGAATCACATGGTATGTCGCCATTTCAGATTGGCTTCTTTCGCTTAGTAACACACAGTTAAGATTCCTCCATGGTGGCTTTTTTTGTGTGTGGGTTTCATTTTTTTGTTTCTTGGGGTTTGTTTTGTTTGTTTGAGACAAGGTTTCACCCTGTTGCCCAGGCTGGAATGCAGTGGCATGATCAGGCTCACTGCAGCCTCAACTTCTCAGGCTCAAGCGATCCTCCCACCTCAGCCGCCCAAACAGCTGGGACTACAGAATAGTTGGGACTACAGGCACACACCACCACCCCTGGCTAATTTTTGTATTTTTTGTGGAGACAGGGTTGCACCATGTTGCTCAGGCTGATCTGGAACTCCTAGCTTCAAGTGATCCACCTGCCTCAGCCTCTCAAAGTGCTGGGATTACAGGTGTGAGCCACCTTGCCTGGCCCCCTCTATGTCTTTCCATAGCTTGATAGCTCATCTGTTTTTAGTGCTGAATAATAGTCTGTGCTCTAGATGTACCCCAGTTTATGCATCCCTTCACCTCTTGAAAGACATCTTGGTTGCTTTTAAGATTTGGCAATTATGAATAAAGCTCAGGTTTTTGCGTGGACATAGGTCTTCAGTCCCTCACTTTTTCGTCCTACTTTTTCTGGGTTTTTTTGTTTGTTTGTTTGTTTGTTTTCCTTCTCTCAAATTTCTGGACTTAACCAGAAGGCTATCAGCTGGAGTAATGAGAGCACTTGACTGAGAGTCCAAAGATCCATATGCTGGTCTTGGGACTACCACCATTTCTGGTTGGGTGGTTCTAGAGATATACCACTTAGCCTTCTGAGCTTCCATTTACTTTCAGAGTTGCTGCAAGACTTAAGTGAGATCATGTATTTGAAAGCACCTTAGACACTCTAAAGCACTATGGGAAAGTAAAGGTAGTCCATCAAAAGTACTGTGGGGGTGCCGGGTGTGCTGACTCACGCTTGTAATCCCAGCACTTTGGGAGGCTGAGGTGGACAGATCACTTGAGGTTAGGAGTTTGAGACCAGCCTGGACAAAATGGCAAAACCCCGTCTCTACCAAAAATACAAAAATTGACAAGGCGTGGTGGCACATGCCTGTGATCCTAGCTACTGGGGAGGCTGAGGTGGGAGAATCGCTTGAACCCAGGAGGCAGAGGCTGCAGCGAGCCGCGATCTTGCCACTGCACTCTCGCCTGGGCAACAGAGTGAGACTCCATCTCAAAACAAAAGAACAAAAGGCAGCACGATGGGAAGGTAAGGATAGAGCTGTCCATCAACTCTATACAATGGAATATTATTTGGCCATAAAAAGGAATGTGTTACTGGTACATTTCACAACACACATGAACCTTGAAGACATTTTACTAAGTGAAAGGAGCCAGAAACAAAAGGCCACATATTTCATGATTCCATGTACGTGAGATGTCCACAATCGGCAAATCCACAGAAACAGGAAGTAAACAGTGTCTGCCTAGAGCTTGGGGTGTGAGGGAAGACATGGGGAAGTGGGGAGTGACTGCCAATGCATCCAGGTTTCTTTCGGGAGTGATAAAAATGTTCTAAAATTGGTTATAGTGATGGTTACACAATTCTGTGAATATATTTTAAATGTTGAATTATATACTTTAAGTGGGTAAATTGGAAGGCATGTGAATTATATCTCTATAAAGCTGTTACCAAAAAAAAAAAAAAATTTACCTAGTTTGAACCTTTCCCTGATTTCATTGCCTGTCCATGGAAATGAATTGCCCCTCTTTTCTCCCTTAACATTTTGCTTTCACTTTTATTATTATTATTATTATCTAGAAATTATTAAACACTTTCCACATCCTAGACATGGTACTAAGCATTTTACACTTTGCAGGGATTTTCCCATTTCATTCTCCCAGCAATTCTACAAGGTAGAAACTACTATATTTTTATTTTTCTAACCAAGAAAACAAGCCTTAGAGAAGTTAAGTAATTTGTCCAAAGTCACATACAGATACTCCTCTATTTACAGTGAAGCTACATCCCAATAAGACCATCATAAGCCAAAAATATTTTCAGGCCAGGCTCAGTGGCTCACACCTGTAATCCCAGAACTTTGGGAGGCTGAGGTAGGAGGATTGCTTGAGTCTAGGAGTTTGAGACCAGCCTGAGCAACATGGTGAAATCCCATCTCTACTAAAACTACAAAACATTAGCCAGGAGCGGTGGCACGTGCTTGTAGTCCCAGCTCCTCAGGAGGCTGAGGTGGGAGGATGGCTTGAGCTCAGGAAGTCAAGGCTGCAGTGAGCCATGATCATACCACTGCATTCCAGCCTGGGTGAAGGAAGTAAGACTGTCTCCAACAACAACAACAACAACACAAAAAGCCAGGTGTGGTGGCACACCCTGTAGTCCCAGCTACCCTGGTGGCTGAGGCATGAGGTGAGCCTAGAAGGTTGAAGCTGCAGTGAACCATGATTGTGCCACTGTATTCCAGTCTGGGCAACAGAGTCAAATCCTGTCTCAAAAAAAAAAAAAAAAAAAAAAAAAAATCTATATATATAGCATTTCATACCTGGAAAAACTTAACACAAAGTCAAAATCTTGTAAGTCAGGGATCATGTGTACTAAATGCTAAAGTAATAACTAAGATGTATTGAGCAATTATTGTGTCTCAGGCACTTTGCATTGGGAAACTTAATCCTTGCAACAGCTCTCTGAGGTAGGTCCCTATTTTATGGATCAGGAAACGAAAGCATTGAGAGGTCAACTTACTAATAAAGATAAGATGGGTGGTAAGTGAGGGGGCTGAGATTTGAATTCAGGTCTGATACCAGAATTCCCATCATGAACTTCATCATGAACACCATGAACATAACTTTATATTATCCACCTATTTAATGCATACACAGTGCACCTATTATTACAGATGGTTCTGGAATGTCTGTTATGCTGGAATGGGAGCTCTCTAAGGGAAAGTCTCTTAAACCTCTTTGCATTCTGCTCCACACCCCTTATCCTCAGTACCATGCCTTACACTAAGTACTCAGTAGTTGGGTTTTGTTTGTTTGTTTTTGAGACAGGGTCTCACTCTCACTCAGGCTGGAGTGCAGTGGCATGATCTCGGCTCGCTGCAACCTCCACCTCCTGGGCTCAAAGGATCCTCCCACCTCAGTCCCCCAAGTAGCTGGGACTACAGGCTCAAGCCACCACACTCAGCTAGTTTTTGTATTTTTTGTAGAGACAGGGTTTTGCTATGTTGCCCAGGCTGGTCTCGAATTCCTGAGTTCAAGTGATCTGCCCGCCTCAGCCTCCCCAAGTGCTGGGATTACAGGCATGAGCCACCACACCCAGCCTCACTAGTTGTACTTGCCTAGAAGCCATCACTGTGCTAGGGCTGGAGGATGAGATGGTGAATGAGACAGACAGTGATTCCTACTTTCACAGATGTGACAATCTGGAGACACTCACAATAGTTTATCATACATCTTTTTTGCCTAGGCTGGTCTTTAACTCCTGAGCTCAAGCGATATTCCTGCCTCAGCCTCCCAAAGTGCTGGGATTACATGCGTGCACCACCACGCCTGGGTGATATACATCTTTTTAACCAGGTCATTTGAATCACTGCAATAATTAAATGTAGTAGGTTCTATTAATGTGCTTGCCTTAACAGATGACGAAGCTGAGACTCAAACATCTGAAGTGACATGCCCAAGGTCATGCAGCTGACCAGTCTAAAAGTCCAGCTCTACCTGACCCAAACATTATGCTACACGATGGCTCCATTCCCCACCCCCCGACATTCCCCCGCTGCCCTGGCAGAGAGGGAATTAAATAAACTATTCTGCTTGCCCAGCTGAGAACACCCACAGTCTGTCCAGACCTGCTGACTCTCCCACTTTCTCACTTTCTCACTGTCGCTTCCAATGACAGCCAGGGCTGGTTTGATGTGTCAGTGAAAGGGGGGATGCTTCAGAGTTTTATGGTTTCAGCATCTGAAGTCACCTCTCTGCTGTAATTAACTCTGTGATTTAATCTGTTCAACTAATCATTCTACAATTCAGGGGCCAAAGACAAAGATGTTAAGAGGATGCCTCCTTTATGTTTTATTTTTTTTAATGTTTATTTTGGGAAACTGAAACTGCGGACCTGGAGAAGTGAAAGCGCAGGTCTGTCGGTGCTGACTGTGGGGAAGGGGTACCAGGCTGCAGGCAGGGGCTTCTCTTACACTTAGGCCAGACCTAAAGGTGAGGGGCTGGCTACAGGAGAGGTTCTCATCTCTGAGCCCCGTCTGGAGAACAAAGCGCCTTCTCTAGAGCCCAGGTTTTCAGGGACCAGGGAAATAGTTTTTGGAGTTTGTGAACTTAGTGGAAAAAGTATTAGGGAGCTAGGAGCCTGGGGCTCCACCTCCGACCTTGAAGCAGGCTCTTCCCCTCTCTGAGCACTAGTTTATTCATGTGCAAAATGGAAAGTGGCATATTATTCCAGAGATGGAAAATTGGTTTCAGTTTTTCTACTTGGCCTCCCAAATTACCTCCAAAATGACTGGTAGTGGCTAGGGCTGGGCAAGGATAGAAATAGGTGATTGATTAGTGATGTCTGCCTTGGTGCAGGTAGTCACGGAACAGTAGAAGGTGTGCTATAGAGTTGCCTTCTCTGGACTAGATAATCACTACATCTTTTCCAGTTTTGGTCTTCTAGAGACTTTAGAACAAGAAGGGCAAGGATTAAGAGCTATGCAGCATCCCCAGGAGTAAGGCAACCAAGGGAAGAACCGTCAAAGTGACAATTTTATTAATAATGATAATACGTGATTCTATATGTGGAGGAAAAGAGTTTATAGCAAACCATAAGCCATTTGCCTCAAACCACTAACGTGGTGGGGAGGCAGTGTGTGTTAGTATGAGTATGAATTTTTTCTGTGAGTATAGATTTATCTTAACCAGAAAACAGTAAAAACTGTTTAACGTGGTGGGGAGGCGTGTGTTAGTATGAGTATGAATTTTTCTGTGAGTATAGATTTATCTTAACAACCAGAAAACAGTAAAAATAATTTAAATGAGTCTATTTAAAGACTGTTCAAGAACACTGATAGCAGCATTATTCATAATAACCAGAAATTAGAAGTAATCCAAATGTCTATCTACAGGAGAATGGATAAACTATGATATATTCATACAATGGAATACTATGTAAAATGAAAAGGGCTGGGCGCCCAACACTTTGGGAGGCCAAGGCAGGTGGATCACTTGAGGCCAGGAATTCAGGACCAGCCTCGCCAACATGGTGAAACCCCATCTCTATTAAAAATGCAGGCTGGGCTGTGGCCCAAGCCTGTAATCCCAGCACTGGGAGGCCTAGGATTGGCGGATTCACGAGGTCAGGAGAGATCAAGACCATCCTGACTAACACACGTGAAACTCATTCTTACTAAAAATAAATACAAAAAAATCTTAGCCGGGCGAGGTGGCGGGCTCGTAGTCCCAGCTACACGGGAGGCTGATGAGAATGGCAACTCCAGGAGGCGGAGCTTGTGAGGATGAGATCCGCCACTGCACTCCAGCCTGGGCGACAGAGTGAGACTGGCCCCCAAAAAAAAAAAAAAAAAAAAAAAAAAAAAAAAAAATGAGCAAAATTAGCTGGGTGTGGCGGCACAGGCCTGTAATCCCAGCTGCTTGGGAGGCTGAGACAGGAGAATCACTTGAACCCGGGAGGTGGAGGTTGCGGTGTGCCAAGATCACACCAAGATCACGCCACTGCATTCCAGCCTGGGTGACAGAGACTACATCTCAAAAAAAAACAAAACAAAAAAAGGCCATGCTTGGTGGCTCACGCCTGTAATCCCAGCACTTTGGGAGGCTGAGGCAGTCAGATTGCTTGAGACCAGGAGTTCAAGACCAGCCTGGCCAACATGGTGAAACCATCTCTACTAAAAATACAAAACTTAGCTGGGCGTGGTGGTGTAAGCCTGTGGTCCCAGCTGCTGGGGAGACTGAGGCAGGAGAATTGCCTGAACCCAGGAAACAGAGATTGGAGTAAGCTGAGATCGTGCCACTGCACTCCAGCCTGGGCAACAGAACAAAACTCCATCTCAAAAAAAAAAAAAAAAAAAGAACAAATGACAGATACATATAACAATACAAATGAATCAATCTTTCTTTCTTTCTTTCTTTCTTCCTTTCTTCCTTCCTTTCTTTCTTTCTTTCTTTCTTTCTTTCTCTCTTTCTCTCTTTCTCTCTTTCTTTCCTTCCTTCCTTCATTCCTTCTTTTGAAACAAAGTCTTACTCTGTCACCCAGGCGGGAGTGCCTCCCAAGTTTTATATATAAATTTTTATAAATAGCTACAACCCAGATTAAGATACAGATCCATAAAAGTGCCCACTCACCACGTGTGTCTACTGAGCACTTGAGATGCAGCTGACCCAAACTGACCAGTGCTGTAAGTGCAAAATATACATTGGATATCAAAGAATGCAGAAAATGAATGTAAAATACAGTGATAATAATTTTACATTGATTACATGTTGAAACGAAATTTTTGAGTATTTTATTAAAATACATTTCACGGCCAGGCGCGGTGGCTCACGCCTGTAATCCCAGCACTTTGGGAGGCCGAGGCGGGTGGATCACAAGGTCAGGAGATCGAGACCATCCTGGCTAACACAGTGAAACCCTCTCTACTAAAAATACAAAAAATTAGCCGGGCCTGGTGGCGGGCACCTGTAGTCCCCGCTACTCGGGAGGCTGAGGCAGGAGAATGGCGTGAACCCGGGAAGTGGAGCTTGCAGTGAGCCGAGATCATGCCACTACACTCCAGCCTGGGCGAATAGCGAGACTCCGTCTCAAAAAAAAAAAAAAGAAAAGAAAAAAAAATACATTTCACCTGTTTCATTTTATGTCTTTTTATTTTTATTTATTTAGTTAGTTTTGTTTATTTTTTTGAGACGGAGTCTCACTCTTTCACCCAGGCTGGAGTGCAGTGGCGCAATCTTGGCTCATTGCAACCTCCACCTCCTGGGTTCAAACGATTCTCCTGCCTCAGCCTCCTGAGTAGCTGGGATTACAAGCACCAGTCACCAGGCCCAGCTAATTTTTGTATTTTTAGTAGAGATGGGGTTTCACCATGTTGGCCAGGCTGGTCTCCAACTCCTGACCTCAGGTGATCCACCCGCCTCAGCCTCCCAAACTGCTGGGATTACAGGAGTGAGCCACTGCGCCTGGCCTTTATGTCTTTTTAATGTGGTTACTAGAAAATTTTAAATTACATATATGGTTTACAGGTGTAGCTGGCATTTTTTTTTTTTTTTTTTTTTTGAGATGGAGTCTCGCTCTGTTGCCCAGGCTGGAGTGCAGTGGCGTGATCCTGGCTCACTGCAAGCTCTGCCTCTCAGGTTCACGCCATTCTCCTGCCTCAGCCTCCCGAGTAGCTGGGACCACAGGCACCCACCACCACGCCCGGCCAATTTTTTGCATTTTTGGTAGATACGGGGTTTCACAATGTTAGTCAGGATGGTCTCAATCTCCTGACCTCGTGATCCGCCTGCCTTGGACTCCCAAAGTGCTGGGATTACAGGCATGAGTGTAGCTGGCATTTTATTTCTATTGGGCAGTACTGATATTGAACCTTTCCTTCCTCCAGAAAGTTATCTCCTGCTTCCAAGTCAATATCTGCTTCCCTCTTGCCAAAGATAAACGCGATTATGACCTGTCTTCTGATAGATTAGTTTTGCCTGTTCCATAATTTCATATAAGTGGAATTTTTGTATGTATTTTTTTGCATCTGGCTTCTTTTGCTCATACAGTTTGTTGTTGTTGTTGTTTTGAGACAAGGTGTCACTTTATCATACAGGCTGGAGTCCAGTGGCATGATCTTGGCTCACTGCAGCCTTGACCTCAAGCGAGTTCAAGCGATCCTCCTGCCTCAGCCTCCCGCATAGCTGGGACTACAGGCAGGCACCGCCACACCAGGCTAATTTTTGTATTTTTCGTAGAGATGGGGTTTTGCCATGCTGCCCAGGCTGGTCTCGAACTCCTGGGCTCAAGTGATCTGCCCTCCACCACCTCCCAAAGTGCTAGGATTATAGGCATGAACCACTGTGCCCGGCCTCAACATACAGTTTTTGAAATTCATCCAAGCCGAGCATAGATTAGAGGCTGACACCTCTAATCCCAGCACTTTGTGAGGCCAAGGTGGGAGGATCACTTGAGGCCAGGAGTTCAAGACGAGCCTGGGCAACATAACAAAACCCCATCTCTACAAAAATATAAGAAAATTAGCCAGATGTGGTAGTATGAGCCTGTAGTCCCAGCTACTTGAGAGGCTAAGGCAGGAGGATCTCTTCAGCCTGGGAGTTTGAGCAAACGGTGAACCATGATTGTGCCACTGCATTCCAGCCTGGGTGACAGAACAAGACCCTGTCAAAAAAGAAAAAAAGAAGTTAGAGTGACACTTTATTAAAAAAAAAGAAAAAAAGACAAAACAGAAAAAATTAAAAGAGGAATAGGATGAGCGAGTGGAGATAGAGTAACAAAGGTAAAGAAGGATTGAGCTATATCTGGCCGGGCGCAGTGGCTCAGGCCTGTAATCCCAGCACTTTGGGAGGCCGAGATGGGCGGATCACAAGGTCAGGAGATCGAGACCATCCTGGCTAACCCAGTGAAACCCCATCTCCACTAAAAATACAAGAAAATTAGCCGGGTGTGGTGGCGGGTGCCTGTAGTCCCAGCTACTCAGGAGGCTGAGGCAGGAGAATGGCGTGAACCCGGGAGGCGGAGCTTGCAGTGAGTTGAGATCGTGCCTCTACACTCCAGCCTGGGTGACAGAGCGAGACACCACCTCAGAAAAAAAAAAAAGGAGTTTACTTTTCGGTCTTTAGCATCATATCCCAATTTTTTAGTGTGTCACATGTAACATGTAAGTAATAACAACAAAGTAGATATTGACAACTTTACTGAGCCCTTACCATCCACTCAGCATGGTGCTAAGAGCTTTCCTGTCTGATCACATTTAATCCCCTCTACAGCCTTCTGAAGTTAGTTTTGTGATGATCCTCCCATGTTGTCGATGGGGAAACTGAGGCTCAGTAAACTTACCCAAGGATACTGCACTCAGAAATGGCAAAGAGGGGATTCAAAGTCAGGTGTCTCTGGTTTCTGGCCTGGTACTTTTAACCACTACCTCTACTGAAGCTCGAGAATGCTTTCTTTGCTTAAATAAATTAAATTTAATTAATTAATTAATTAATTAATTAATTTTGAGATGAAGTCTCACTCTGTCGCCCAGGCTGGAGTGCAGTGGCGCAATCTTGGCTCACTGCAAACTCCACCTCCTGGGTTCACACCGTTCTCCTGCCTCAGCCTCCCAAGCAGCTGGGACTAGAGGCGCCCACCACCACGCCCGGCTAGTTTTTTTGTATTTTTTAGTAGAGACGGGGTTTCACTGAGTTAGCCAGGATGGTCTGGATCTCCTGACCTCGTGCTCCGCCTGCCTCAGCCTCCCAACGTGCTGGAATTACAAGCGTGAGCCACTGCACCTGGCCAATATTGACAACTTTACTGAGCCCTTACCATCCACTCAGCATGGTGCTAAGAGCTTTCCTGTCTGATCACATTTAATCCCCTCTACAGCCTTCTGAAGTTAGTTCTATGATGATCCTCCCATGTTGTAGATGGGGAAACTGAGGCTCAGTAAACTTACCCAAGGATACTGCACTCAGAAATGGCAAAGAGGGGATTCAAAGTCAGGTGTCTCTGGTTTCTGGCCTGGTATTTTTAACCACTACCTCTACTGAAGCTTGAGAATGCTTTCTTTGCTTTAAATAAATAAATGAAGAAGAAAAAGAAATAAACAAATGAGGAAAAGTGGAGTCAAGGTTATGTCTATAAATACCGTCACTCTTGCTCCCTGGCCTTTGGACAAGCTCTCCGGAGGGAGAGAAGAAGAGCTGGGGTTATGTAGAATTCAGACTATCTTATCTGAACACCATGGAAGCATGAGTCACGTGGGAATGCCATTCATCAGGAGTGTCCCAATTTTATAAAGGTTGAGAGAGGCTGCCTTGGAGAGCCTCTGATGCCCCCTTCTTGCTTTACGGATAAACTTAGAGATCCAAAGAAATAATTATTTTGCCCAAGGTCACACAGCTAGTACTCAGCGGCTGCATCTTTGCATCTTCTCTTCCCAGTGAATGAATCAAATGTGCCTTTTCCACCGTGTCAGGTACTCTGGAGGCATCCACACCTGAATAAGGCTTGCTGTCGGTTCTTGAGGCATTTACGCTCCAGTAAAGGGACAAATTATATAAAGCAAAGTACGAGAGCCTTAAGAGAGCTTTGGAAGCTCAAGGGAGGGAGGGAGCACAGTGGGTTGGAGAGGAAAGGGAAGGCTGGCATCTGAGCTGGCTCAGAAAAGCAGAAATGGAGGAGTGGGCACTCCTCAAAGGAGAGCCAGTGGGTACCTGTGTTGGCTGAACTGTGTATTTGCCACCGGCCCAACTGTTGCCTCTAGTGTCCACCATGGTGTTGGGTCAACATTAAATTATTGGTTGACTAATGCAGAATTGAACTCATTCAGGGGGGTTTCAGGGGCAGAAAGAAAATTAAATTAAAAAAGAACTCATGGCCGGGCGCGGTGGCTCAAGCCTGTAATCCCAGCACTTTGGGAGGCCGAGATGGGCGGATCACGAGGTCAGGAGATCGAGACCATCCTGGCTAACACGGTGAAACCCCGTCTCTACTAAGAAATACAAAAAATAGCCGGGCGAGGTGGCGGGCGCCTGTAGTCCCAGCTACTCGGGAGGCTGAGGCCGGAGAATGGCGTGAACCCGGGAGGCGGAGCTTGCAGTGAGCTGAGATCCGGCCACTGCACTCTAGCCTGGGCTACAGAGCGAGACTCCGTCTCAAAAAAAAAAAAAAAAAGAACTCATTTGGCCAGCCTAGGTGGCTCACGCCTGCAATCTCAGCACTTCGGGAGGCTGAGGTGGGTGGATCACCCGAGGTCAGGGGTTCGAGACCAGCCTGACCAACATGGTGAAACCACATCTCTACTGGAAATCCAGAAATTACTGGGCACGGTGGCACACGCCCGTAATCCTGGCTGCTCAGCTGCTCAGGAGGTTGAGGCATGAGAATCACTTGAAATTGGGAGGCAGAGGTTGCAGTGAGCCGAGATTGCACCTCTGCACTCCAGCCTGGGTGACAGAGTGAGACACCATCTAAACAAAACAAAACAAAACAAAAACAAAAATAAAAAAACTCATTCATCAGAAATGGAGAGGGTAAAGTTAGCTGAGAGTGCTGTTCATGTCCCTGTAATCCTAGCTAGATGGGAGCCCAAGACAGGTGGACCACTTGAGGCCAGGAGTTCAAGACCAGCCTGAGCAATAGACTGAGACCCCCACCTCTACTAAAAATAAAACATTAGCAGAGTATGGTGGCTCATGCCTTTACACAAACCCAGCCACTTGGAAGGCTAAAGTGGGAAGATCCCTTGAGTCCAGAAGGTAGAGGCTGCAGTGAGTTATAATTGCTCCACTGCATAAATACACACAATATGTATTTGTGTGTGTATATTGTAATGTCTGTGTATCCCGAGGTCATATGCTTCTCAAAAGAAAGGCCTGTTAGCCAGGCACCGTTGCAAACACCTAGGCAACATAACAAGACTCTCACCTCTTAAAAAAAAAAAAGGAAGTAAGGACTGCTTTCTTCTTGTTCCCCATTATGGCTGGCACATAGTAGGCATTCTTTACATCTTGGCTGAATGAACAAATAGGTAAATTGTGGGGAAGATACACTGTCCTCTTTAAGCCTTAAGAAATAATAACCAGCTGGGCGCGGTGGCTCATGCCTGTAATCCCAACACTTTGGGAGGCTGAGGCGGGCAGATCATGAGGTCAGGAGTTTGAGACCAGCCTGGCCAACATGGTGAAACCCTGGCTCTACTAAAAGTACAAAAATTAGCCAAGTGAGGTGGCACGTGCCTGTAATCCCAGCTACTCAGGAGGCTGAGGCAGGAGAATTACTTGAACCCGGGAGGCGGAGGTTGTGGTGAGCCAAGATCAAGCCATTATACTCCAGCTCTGGGCGACAGAGCAAGACACTCCGTCTCAGAAAAAAAAAAAAAAAAAAAATTAACCTGGCATGAGGGCGGATGCTTGTAATCTCAGCTATTCAGGAGGCTGAAGCAGGAGGATTGCTTGAACCTGGGAGGCAGACGTTGCAGTGAGCGGAGATTGCGTCATTGCACTCCAGCCTGAGGGACAAGAGTGAAACTCCGTCTCAAAAAAAAAAAAAAAAAAAAAAAAAAGGCTAAGTGTAAGGCTCACACCTATACCAACACTCTGGAAGGCTGAGGTGGGAGGATTGCTTGAGGCCAGGAGTTTGAGACCAGCCTGAGCGACATAGGGAGACCCTGTCTCTAAAAAATTAAAAAATTAGACAGGCATAGCAGCACTTGCCTGTGGGCCCAGCTACCTGGAAACGTGAGGTGGGAGGATTGCTTGGGCCCAGGAGGTTGAGGGTGCAGGGAGCTATGATCATGCCACCGCATTCCAGCCTGGATGACAGAACAATACCCTGTCTTTTTTTTTTTTTTTTTTTTGAGACGGAGTCTCGCTCTGTCACCCAGGCTGGAGTGCAGTGGCCGGATCTCAGCTACAGGCGCCCGCCACCTCGCCCGGCTAGTTTTTTTGTTTTTTTTTTTTTTTTTTTTTTGAGACGGAGTCTTGCTCTGTCGCCCAGGCTGGAGTGCAGTGGCCGGATCTCAGCTCACCGCAAGCTCCGCCTCCTGGGTTCACGCCATTCTCCTGCCTCAGCCTCCCGAGTAGCTGGGACTACAGGCGCCTGCCACCTCGCCCAGCTAGTTTTTTGTATTTTTTAGTAGAGACGGGGTTTCACCGTGTTAGCCAGGATGGTCTTGATCTCCTGACCTCGTGATCCACCCGTCTCGGCCTCCCAAAGTGCTAGGATTACAGGCTTGAGCCACCGCGCCCGGCCGTTTTTTTGTATTTTTTAGTAGAGACGGGGTTTCACCGTATTAGCCAGGATAGTCTCGATCTCCTGACCTCGTGATCTGCTCGTCTCGGCCTCCCAAAGTGCTGGGATTACAGGCTTGAGCCACCGTGC